>NC_133405.1:145381562-145406562 GCF_047511655.1 Castor canadensis
GAACAGGACCTCATTGGGAAATAGGGTCTTTGCAGATGGAATTGGGATCCTGAGATGAAGTCATCCTGGACCAGCTGTGTCATCCACTCCATTGGGCCAGGCCGCCATATTGGAATGAGGTCAAGTTCCATAGAACTGAGGGGAAGGGCGTCTTTTCCAAAAGGTGTGTCACCTTGGGAGCTGAGAACAGGACCTCAAAGACCCTGAGAACAGGGTCTTTGCAGATGGGATTAAGGGTCTTGGGATGAGGTCACCCTGGACGAGGGTGGCCCTAGATACAATGGCAGTGTCCTCACAAGAGACAGAAGGGGACATGGACACAGAGGACAGGCCACGGGAAGATGGCGGCAGAGACTGGAGAATGGGGCCACGAGCCAAGGACACCTGGACCACAGGAGCTGGAATAGGGGGACGGACCCTGTCCTGGGGCTACGGTCACATATTCAGTCAATATCAAAGGAGTGAAGCCAGACCACAATGCATGATTTGCCCGGTGTGCAGGACACTCCATTCTCTGTCTTGTCCCTGTGTCACCAGAGACAAGGGTTTCCCGTCCCAGCTCAGCCTGGGCTGTAAAACTCTTTTATTTAAGATCAGAGGATGAGGATTTGCACAACTGCAAGTGTGAAATTCTTCCCTAAGCCCTGCTGAGTGCAGACAGGTCAGATTTCTGCACATTTCCTGCCTCTGAGTTCCCGAGTCCATATTCAAATGACAGCTGGCCATGGCTGATGTCCCCCAGGGCCAGGCTCCGGCCTCAAATGACAGAAGGACGTGACTCACCCGTGAAAACTGCAAACAAACTCCCCAGCCGTGACCTTTGTGCCTCGGTTTCATGAAAGTTCAGCATTTTCATGGTGGACAAAACCCAGCACCAAGGATCACAGGATCGCAGAGCTCAGGTTGATCGACCGCTCACCTCATTGTCCTTTTCCCCAGCAGCCCAACTAGGTGACGTGGGTGTCAGATCTGGGCCAAAGACGGCCCTGGACAAGAGAGTCCAGAAACTCTAGGTCGCAAAAGGCTGCAGGGGCACTGCCATTGCATCATCGGCTCTGAGAAGTCACAGCGGGGCCCAACGCCCTCCTCAGAATTCCAGAAAATGTAGAAATGTTAAAGAATTGGTTTCTTGAAAGACATTTGTGTGATACAGAGATATGCAAAATGCAAGTGTTGTTCCTCATAAATTGTTAATATCTCATCCAAAACTCTGCCTGCATTGTGGGATTAATGGGAATAAGAACAAACTACTGTAAAAAAAGTTATTATAAACAAAAAAGTATAAATTAATTAATATGTTATACACATTAAACATATTCATGCTATCATATATGTATTTTCTATCAATCCACCATCTTTTTCATCTGTTCACCTATGCATTTACCATAACATCCTTCACTAATCTAGTTACCAATCTATAACTATAATTAATCAACTATTGATAAATCTTCTGTATCACCTGAATGTCTTCTTATCAGTTGTCATTATTTACTTCCTTTGGTTCTTTTCATCTTTGCATTTCTTTCCACCCAAACACCCACCCATCCATTCACCCTCCCACCCACCCACCCATCCACCCATCCATCCACCCATCCACCCATCCACCCATCCATCCACCCATCCACCCATCCACCCATCCACCCACCCATCCACCCGTCCATCCACCAGTCCATCCACCCGTCCACCCATCCGTCCATCCATCCGTCCATCCATCCACCCATCCATCCATCCGTCCATCCACCCATCCGTCCATCCGTCCATCCATCCATCCACCCATCCATCCATCCATCCACCCATCCATCCATCCATCCATCCACCCACCCACCCACCCATCCACCCATCCATCCACCCATCCACCCATCTATCCACCCATCCACCCATCCACCCACCCATCCGTCCACCTGTCCACCCATCCGTCCATCCATCCATCCACCCATCCACCCATCCATCCATCCACCCATCCACCCATCCATCCACCCATCCGTCCATCCATCCACCCATCCACCCATCCACCCACCCATCCATCCACCCATCCACCCATCCGTCCATCCATCCACCCATCCACCCATCCATCCATCCACCCATCCACCCACCCATCCGTCCACCCATCCACCCATCCGTCCATCCATCCACCCATCCACCCATCCATCCACCCATCCGTCCATCCATCCACCCATCCACCCATCCATCCACCCATCCATCCACCCATCCGTCCATCCATCCACCCACCCATCCATCCACCCATCCACCCATCCATCCACCCACCCACCCATCCACCCACCCACCCATCCATCCATCCACCCACCCACCCACCCACCCACCCATCCGTCCATCCATCCACCCATCCACCCACCCATCCATCCATCCACCCATCCACCCATCCACCCATCCATCCACCCATCCGTCCATCCACCCATCCATCCATCCACCCATCCACCCATCCGTCCATCCGTCCACCCATCCACCCATCCATCCATCCATCCATCCACCCACCCATCCGTCCACCCACCCATCCATCCGTCCATGCATCCATCCGTCCACCCACCCATCCATCCGTCCATCCATCCACCCACCCACCCACCCATCCGTCCACCCATCCACCCATCCATCCACCCATCCACCCATCCACCCATCCATCCACCCATCCACCCATCCACCCATCCACCCATCCACCCACCCATCCATCCATCCACCCATCTGTCCATCCATCCATCCATCCACCCACCCATCCACCCATCCACCCATCCACCCATCCATCCATCCATCCACCCCACACCACTCCACTCCACTCCACTCCACACCACACTACTCCATACCACTCCACACCACTCCACTCCACACCACTCCACTCCACTCCACTCCACTCCATTCCACACCACTCCATACCACTCCACACCACTCCACTCCACTCCATTCCTCTCCACACCACTCCACTCCACTCCACACCACTCCACTCCACTCCACACCACTCCACTCCACTCCACTCCACTCCACACCACACCACTCCACTCCACTCCACTCCACTCCACACCACACCACTCCACTCCACTCCACACCACTCCACTCCACTCCACACCACTCCACTCCACTCGACACAACACCACTCCACACCACTCCACTCCACACCACTCCACTCCACTCCACACCACTCCACTCCACACCGCTCCACTCCGCTCCACACCACACCACTCCACTCCATTCCGCACCGCTCCACTCCACTCCACACCACTCCACTCCGCACCACTCCACTCCACTCCACACTACTCCACTCCACACCACTCCACTCCACTTCACTCCACTCCACTTCACTCCACTCCACACCACTCCACTCCACTCCACTCCACTCCACACCACTCCACTCCACTCCACTCCACACCACTCCACTCCACACCATTACCCATCCACCCATCCATCCATCCATCCACCCATCCACCCATCCACCCATCCGTCCATCCATCCGTCCACCCATCCACCCATCCGTCCATCCATCCACCCATCCACCCATCCATCCACCCATCCACCCATCCATCCACCCATCCATCCACCCATCCGTCCATCCGTCCACCCATCCACCCATCCATCCACCCATCCATCCACCCATCCATCCATCCATCCACCCATCCACCCACCCATCCATCCACCCATCCGTCCACCCATCCACCCATCCGTCCATCCATCCACCCATCCACCCATCCATCCACCCATCCGCCCATCCATCCACCCATCCATCCACCCATCCGTCCATCCGTCCACCCATCCACCCACCCATCCACCCATCCACCCACCCATCCACCCACCCATCCATCCACCCACCCATCCATCCACCCATCCATCCACCCACCCATCCATCCATCCATCTATCCAGGAAGTCACTAAGCTAGTTACAGAATAAAAGTCTTAATGAACAACTCGGCACAATAAGAGTCAATACTCAGCGTGTCATAATTACAGTCAGTGAACAACTTGACAGAGTAGTAGTCAGTACTGAGCTAAGTCACTGGTCAACCCACCACAATAAAAGCCTGTTCACAGCTCCCTGCCACAGTAAAAGCCTGTTCGTAGCTCCCTGCCACAGTAAAAGCCACCGCACAACAAGAGTCAGCACGGAGTTGCACAAGTGGAAAGCAGCAGGGGTGAGAAAAGGAGGAAACCTTGAAACATCAGAGTGAAAGATCAGGTCATCTTCGGTGACCTCAGAGGTGACAACGACTTGGTGGGCAAAATGGCAGCAGATCCCAACAGGAAACGTCCGTCTATCTGTCTGGATCCCGGGTGGGAGCTGAGTCCAAGACCCCCTGGTGGTTTCTGTCCCGGGGGACAAGCTCAGGAAGCCAGACAGATGTGAGGTCACAGCAGGGGACAGACGGATGATGCTAGAGCGACTGCTGGACGGAGAAGTGGCAAAAGCGCTTTACTATCATTTTCTCATAACAGTGGGTGAATGAGCACGAGGGGAAATGTCACCGTGGGGAATGTCACCTTCGGTCCGGTTTTGCTTTTTAGCTTTTTTTTTTTAAATTTTTATGATTGCTGCAAGGTCACTCATTGTGACCTTGACCAAAGTTTTCTCAGCTGGATTTCAGCCATGAACCTTTCCTGTCGATCAGTCGCCCGGTCCCCGGCATTGTGTCACAGGTCCTGCGATGACCGAACCTCCGTGGACCTGGCCAGTGGCCTTTGTGTCCCAGCAGTGTTCATCGACTGACTCATTTAGACTTTGTGCTAAAAAGAGAGAGCGAAACCCGTGTCACTCACACAGGCATCAATTTTCACAGCTGTGTGTAGACCGACTAACTGTCGTATTCACTTCTGGCCTGGTTGACTTCCCGACGGCCGTGGACGCCTTCCTTCCCCGGTCCACCATCTGTGATGCATCAACAACCGTTTTTTGCAAAAGTCTGACCCCAGCAGGACACAGGAAGGACGTTTGTCCCCCACATCCCGAGGACCGTGTGACACGGCCACCAGGGACGACAGCCAGCCTTGCAGTCGGTTGGAAAACAAAATTGCATCCGTTTAAAAAAAAAAAAAAAAAAAGCTCCAACTGCCAGCAAAACCGTCTTTGCAAAATGCAAGCCCGAGAGTAAAATGAATAACAGATGTGCACATGGCCTCCGGCCCGAGGATTTCCTGGCACCGGGTCCCCTGTGTGTTTTCTTTGGCATTTCTTCCCCAAAAAGGATGCAAGCTGTGCAAAATGGAGCCTGTGCAAGGACTGGCCTTGCATTTGGGGGTGACAGAGTCTTAGGGTCACCAAGAAAGACGGGCCTGGCCGGTGACACGGACAGGACCGAGGCTGCGTTTGTGCCAAGGACACATCTGGAAGCCATTAGCCGTGTTTCCCGTTTCCTAAAGCCGCTCGTGTCCTCTGCCACTCGTTTTGTTCAGTTTTGGGAGAGCACTCCTGATGGCCGACTCCAGGTTTGTTGACTGACACATCCGACTCCAGGTTTGTTGACTGACACATTCGTCGGGTGACACACGGCTGATCTGTCTGATTTTTCCCCCCCTCAAAGATGGCTTCGGTGAACTCGGTTTTTGTCAGTTTGCAAGCACAGCAAGAAAAAAATTGGTAAAAAAAAAAAAAAAGACATTTTCAGGGCTGCTGAGTGGAGAGGATTTTCATGTGACCGTCTGCACACTCAGGGACACTTGGGTTTTTTGGGGGCTGATGCTTCAGGAACCCATAGTTATAGGGGAAACGCCCAGGGCTCCCTAATAAGTTCAGGGTTTCCATTTAGCGATCTGGGGGTACAAGAGTGACTTTTGCACAAAATGGTGAGAGTCCTGGGCTGTACATGGAGCCGTGTGCGATGGTGTTGGGCTTTGGGATTGTTGTGCTGGGTTCCCAGAACCTTTATGTGAGGAGGATTTGCATGACGGTCACAAAATGCCTGAGAAATTCAGCTTGAAAAGGAGGAAAGGCTGATTGGGGGTCATGGTGGTCAGAGTGTCAGTCAATGATCACTGGGCTCCATGGCTTTGGGCCATTTGAGGCAGAACAAGATGGCGGCAGCAGTGGGTGGTGGAGCAGAGCTGCTCACATCATGACAGCCAGGAGGGGAAGAGAGGGACAGGAGGGTGGAGGTCAATATATACCCTTGCAGGCCACGCCCCCCCAGTGACCTCACTTCCTGTCACTAGGCCCCGCCTCTTAAAGGCTCCTCCATCTCCCAATAGCCCATTAAGGGACAAACCCACCAATGGATGAATCCATCATCTATGAGTCCATCAAGGGCTCAATCCATTCAACTATTAGTCAATCAATGGATGAATCCATTCAACTATTAGTCAATCAATGGATGAATCCATTCAGCTATTAGTCAATGAGTGGATCAATCCCTTCAGCTATGAGACCATCATCAATGGACCCTGGTCCAGGATTGCCTAGAATCAACTATAGCCCAGTCTGGCCTCCAACTGTGATCCTCCAGCTTCTGCCTCCTGAGAGCTGGGATTACAGGCATGCACTGCCCGGCCGGCCTGGCTGGACCGTGGTGTGCAGCTTTCCTTTCTTCTCCTTGTTTTCTTTTTGAAGCTCTGGAGATGTAAGTGGGGCCAGGTGAGCGTCCTAACACCGAGCTATCTGCAATTCCAGGCTCGTTATAAATAAGTCAGTCTACTATCCCACACTCTTTATAAATAAGTCAGTCTACTATCTCACACTTTTTATAAATAAGTCAGTCTACTATCTCACACTCTTTGTAAATAAGTCAGTCTACTATCTCACACTCTTTGTAAGTAAGTCAGTCTACTATCCCACACTCTTTGTAAATAAGTCAATTATCCTACACTTTTTATAAATAAGTCAGTCTACTATCTCACACTCTTTATAAATAAGTCAGTCTACTATCTCACACTCTTTGTAAATAAGTCAGTCTACTATCTCACACTCTTTGTAAATAAGTCAATTATCCTACACTTTTTATAAATAAGTCAGTCTACTATCCCAGCTGGCATCAGAGACAAGTCATGCCTCTACTATCCCAGCTGGCATCAGAGACAAGTCATGCCATGGCCCTGAGGGGAGGGGACCCGGGACGGGCAGCGGCTGCCAGCCAGGCGTCCCCCAGACCAGGCTGCCAGGGGAGCTTCACGCACAAGGCCTGTGTCCCAAAAAGTGAGATGGGGAGATGGACAGACAGACATGATAGAGAGAGAGAGAGAGAGAGAGACAGATGGTAGAGACAGACATGACAGACAGACAGACATGATAGAGACAGAGAGACAGACATGATAGAGACAGACAGACGACAGAGAGAGATGACTGACAGACAGACAGACGATAGGCAGACAGACAGACCAGTCATGGAGGATAGATAGATAATCAGTACATAGACAGCTAATAGGTAGACAGGTGGTAGACCGACAGATGGACAGATGGACAGACGGCCGCCATGACGACCCTCGCACACCAGGCCTGGCCTTTCCTGTCCCCGGGCTGGTGGCCTTGGGGACGAGGCCCCAGCGGTGACCAGGACGGGTTTTCCTTCCAGGCGGCCACCGTCCCCGGCCAGGGCCCAGCCATGCCCTGTCCTCCGCCTGGACCCCCCGGCGCCCGGCTAAACACCGTCCTTTGCTGACGGATGGGCGACGCTGACCCCAAATCACAGGCCGGCTCCTTCCTGCGGGGGAAGTGAGGTTTCCCCCAAACCCGGGGACGGCCACCGTTCCCCGGCCCCTCGTCCCCACGCGGCTCCACAAACAGCCGGCCGCTTGCACAAACCCGGTCATTACCCCGCCGGCGATAATCAGCAGGTTGACCTGGGCCCAGAGGGCACAGCAATGTCACCCGCAGGCCTGGCACCGAAGTGTCACCGAGAGCCAGCCCTGATGGCCGTGGCCGCCTCGCATCTCGCTGGACGGAAGCCTCAGGACGGACGGAAAGACAGGCAGACACACAGCTACTTATGCGTAGATGGACGCTGCACGGACAGCAGGGTAGATTGCATGACGGACAGGTGAGCGGTTGATGATGACTGATGGATGGATAGATAGCTGATTGACTGACAGATGTCGGAAGGATGGCACACCTGAGGCTGTGTGTGCTGACGGTGACGTCCCCCTGTCTGTCATCGCTCCATGGAAAGGTGGACAGACGTAGCCCACTTTCCCTCTCATTCCCTCACTTTGCACTGCAACTGAAATCCCCGAGCGCCGGCCATTTTTACTTTCACCACTCACCATCACCACCCCGGCGGCCGGTTCCGTGTCAGGGACGGAGACCCGCGACCTTGAAGACGCTTCTGCCAAACCTTTTCTCCTTTCTGACGGGGAAAAAGGTCACCCAGCTTCCAGTGTCGCCCGCAAATGTGGATCCTTGGAGAGCCAGCGAGCGGGTCTCAGAAGTCACTCAACAAACACGTCCACAGCACAGCACTGCCCTGGAAGTAGGACGTGACGCTTGTCGCCCAGGGATTTCTGCGAAGGGCATGGGGACGCCTCACGGTGCCCGGCAGAGACACACGGACACCCTCGCGCTCAGGTGTGCAGGGGTCACCTGCAGAGGTGGTGACCTCGGTGACCTCGGTGACCTCGGGGGAAGACACGCAGCACCTTACGCGTGGTCACCGTCACCGCCAGTGGGTTAATGGGTGCTTTTGTCCCCCGGGCTCTTGCATTGTCCCAAGCTCCATTTTAGATTTTAGATTTTAGGGTCCCTGGGCAGCAGAAGACAAAATAAATCACCAGGGTGACAATGACTGGGTGAGAAGCATCTATTTGGTTTTGTTTGTTTTGTTTTCTTTTTCCCCAAAAACGCCTCTCCAAGGCCGTTTGCACCGTTCGTGCAAAATCTCCAAAGGTGTCTGCCTGCAAGGAAAAAGATGAAAAAGCCACGGATCTCCCCCAGAAAAAAATGCTATTTCTACTAACACGCATGGTTTTATGTACGTAGTTTGGACGAGGGCTTTTTTTCTTCTTCTTGCAGTCACAAAGAAAATTTTATTTAGATTCAGATTTGTGAACCTGTCTGGCAAAAGGAAATGGTAAAAAAAATAAAATATATATATATATAAAATGGAGGAGAGAGACGTGTGCAAAGAGACCCAGCCAGCCAGGGCTGCTGGTAGCTGGAGCTGGATTGGAGCAATGGCTGTGACGTCACCTGTGATGTCACTTCCTGTGCATTGTTGCTAGCTGACACTGGATTGAAGCAATGGCTGTGACACCATCCGTGATGTCACTTCCTGTGCATTGTTGGTAGCTGGAACTGCATTGGAGCAATGGCTATGACATCATCTGTATGATGTCACTTCCTGTGCATTGTTGCTAGCTGACACTGGATTGGAGCAATGGCTGTGACACCATCTGTATGATGTCACTTCCTGTGCATTGTTGCTAGCTGACACTGGATTGGAGCAATGGCTGTGACGTCACCTGTGATGTCACTTCCTGTACAACAGGGACCACTGGGGGTGAATCAGGAACAAAGGGGGAAGGACAGGATGGCGGGGCGCGTGACTGTGACAAAGTACAATATATATATGATAAAACTACTCCTCCACCAATATTTACCAAAAAATCACAACTGCCCCCCCCACCACTCTAGTAGTCACTCAATGAACAAAATGGCAGACATCTCATAGCTCTTCACACATGCCTCAGAAAACACAGCTTCTATATCGATTTGATGTGCGGTCATCACACGACATGGCACTAATTAAAGGCAGCTGTAAATCTGCTCCGCGGTCCAAATACTGCAGGCACCTGACCAGGTGTTTGTTGACTGACTTCAGACCTGGCCTCACAATTTATTTATTTTTTTTGCACACTTAATAAAAGACACGACCAATAACAAACCGAGCCATTGCTTTGCCTCAACCCTAAAAACAGAGCCATCACAGCTCCTGCAGACGTTTTCGTGACGTGTGAAAAAACGCCTTCACGGATGCAAGAGCACACACACATACTTCAGGCATTCCTGATTTTATGGCCGTCTTAGGATCTCTGGGCTCTGCCGGCGGAATTCCATAGCCTGGGTGGTCTTTAAACAACACAGGTTTTTAGAAATAAGGACACTGGCCCCATCCGTGGGGCTCCACCCCATGTGAATTTTTGGTTTTGCTGTTGAAGGAGGTCATCCTTCACCATCTAGTATTCACTTTGCAAACGCAAAATAGTTATTTCATCGGAGGGTGAAAAAAAAAAAAAGCAAGACAGGCCCCATGAGGAGTCTGTGAGCTTCTCAAGGGCGGTTTTTAGGAAATATTTAGGATATCGTTTCCCAGCAGGGACAATGGTTCATCCTTAGGACACCGAGTCAGTCTTCCTGGGTTCACAGGGCTGTTTTGCAGGCAATGCCTCTTCCATATTGGGATCAAGAAGGGGTGTTGGGGAGCTGAAATCCGATTCTTTCCCTCATTAATGACTCAGAGGTTCCAGGGAGTCGGTCAAGTCTTGCCTGACCTTCAAGGCCCACCTGAAAACCCAATCCCACTGTTTTCCCTGTTAATAGCACTGAGTTCTGTCCCCGACCATGACTTTCTGAGGGCCTGGGGTTTAAGACGTTAATGTAGGAGTTCGGTAAAGCGGGGGGGGGGGTCACAATTCAGCCTACAACAGAAAACGGAAGAATAACTTAAAAAATATTCAGTCTACAAACCAGCGTCTGTACTTGGGGCTGAGGTGTGAGCAGACATCCAGAAGCTTGCACTTTTAATTTCTGTCTCCACCAAAAATCCGCCCCTCGTTCTTGTGCTCATTAGGGGACAGCCGGGAAGGGGTGTGACAAATGCCACCTGGCCCCAGAAGACTGTCTGCATTTTTCTCATTCTCAGCATTTCCAACACAACCTCCTTTGGTCTCTCCGCGTCCCAGAAAAGGGAGCGGAGTGGACGGACGTCATTTCCTGACCCCTTGGTGGCACTTGGGTGACACAAGTGACCTCACGGCCATCACCTTCAAGTGACCCAGAGAGAGAGTCGAACATGGGGTTCGGGGTCTGTAGCCCCCCCAGACCCTAAAGCCCAAGGGAGGACTGAACAGCCCTGCAAATAAAGAGGGATTTTGGTAAAAAATGAGTGTTGAGACGGAGGCACAGGCGTCCTAAGATGGAGGTGAGAATGACAGGTGTCTGTGCACCTGGGCGACGGGAAGCTCGGGGTCTGTGTGCGAGAACTTCCCACCGACGGGGGAAACGCCAGGCACAATCGGGTGGGAAAGGGAAGCTGGGTTTAGGGTCACGGTGTCACAGGGGCCCGGCAAGGGCCAACGGGGCCATGGTTTCTGGACAAGGTGAGGCAGAGCAAGGTGGCGGCAGGAAAAGGGGGGGAGAAAGGATCTCATCATGGTGACAGGGGAGGAAGGGAGAGAGAGAAAGAGAGAGAAAGAGAGATAAAAAATAATAGGGGCTGGAGGAGATGGAGGAGGAGGAGGAGGAGGAGGAGGAGGAGGAGGAGGAGGAGATGGAGGAGGAGGAGATGGAGGAGGAGGAGGAGATGGAGGAGGAGGAGATGGAGGAGGAGGAGAGGAGATGGAGGAGTGAGGAGGAGGAATGGAGGGAAGAGATGGAGGAGGAGGAGATGGAGGAGGAGGAGATGGAGGAGGAGGAGGAGGAGGAGGAGGAGGAGGAGGAGATGGAGGAGGAGGGGAGATGGAGGAGGAGGAGGATGAGGAGGAGAGATGGAGGAGGAGATGGAGGAGGAGGAGATGGAGGAGGAGGAGGAGGAGGAGGAGATGGATGAGGAGGAGGAGAGGAGGAGAGGAGGAGGAGGAGATGGAGGAGGAGATGGAGGAGGAGGAGGAGATGAGAGGAGGAGGAGGAGGAGGAGGGAGAGGATGGAGGAGGGAGGAGGAGGATGGAGGAGGAGGAGGAGGATGGAGGAGGAGATGGAGGAGGAGGAAGGAGATGGAGGAGGAGGAGAGAGAGGAGGAGATGGAGGAGGAGATGGAGGAGAGAGAGGAGGAGAGGAGGAGAGAGGGATGGAGGAGGAGGAGGAGGAGGAGGATGGAGGAGGAGGAGGAGGAGGAGGAGATGGAGGGGAGGGAGAGGAGAGGAGGAGGAGGAGGAGATGGAAGAGGAGGAGGAGGAGAGAGGAGGAGATGAGGAGAATGGGGAGGAGGAGGAGGAGGAGATGGAGGAGGGGAGATGGAGGAGGAGGAGGAGGATGAGGAGGAGGAGATGGAGGAGGAGGGATGGAGGAGGAGGAGGAGGAGGGAGGAGGAGGAGGAGATGGAGGAGGAGATGGAGGAGGAAGAGGAGGAGATGGAGGAGGAGGAGGAGGAGGAGATGGAGGAGGAGGAGGAGGAGGAGATGGAGGAGGAGGAGGAGGAGATGGAGGAGGAGGAGGAGGAGATGGAGGAGGAGGAGGAGGAGATGGAGGAGGAGGAGGAGGAGATGGAGGAGGAGATGGAGGAGGAGATGGAGGAAGAGATGGAGGAGATGGAGGAGGAGGAGATGGAGGAGGAGATGGAGGAGGAGATGGAGGAGGAGGAGGAGGAGGAGGAGATGGAGGAGGAGGAGGAGATGGAGGAGGAGGAGGAGGAGATGGAGGAGGAGATGGAGGAGGAGGAGATGGAGGAGGAGATGGAGGAGGAGGATGGAGATGGAGGAGGAGATGGAGATGGAGGAGGAGGAGGAGATGGAGGAGGAGGAGATGGAGGAGGAGGAGATGGAGGAGGAGGAGATGGAGGAGGAGGAGGAGGAGATGGAGGAGGAGGAGGAGGAGATGGAGGAGGAGGAGGAGGAGGAGATGGAGGAGGAGGAGGAGGAGGAGATGGAGGAGGTGAGGAGGAGGGGAGGAGATGGAGGAGGAGGAGATGGAGGAGGAGGAGGAGAGGAGGAGGAGGAGGGAGTGGAGGAGATGGAGGAGGAGGAGATGGAGGAGGAGATGGAGGAGGAGGAGATGGAGGAGGAGATGGAGGAGGAGGAGATGGAGGAGGAGGAGGAGGAGGAGATGGAGGGAGGAGGAGGAGGAGGAGGAGGAGATGGAGGAGGAGGAGGAGGAGATGGAGGAGGAGGAGGAGATGGAGGAGGAGATGGAGGAGGGAGGAGGAGTGGAGGAGGAGGAGGAGGAGGAGATGGAGGAGGAGGAGGAGGAGGAGATGGAGGAGGAGGAGGAGGAGATGGAGGAGGAGGAGGAGGAGATGGAGGAGGAGGAGGAGGAGATGGAGGAGGAGGAGGAGGAGATGGAGGAGGAGATGGAGGAGGAGATGGAGGAAGAGATGGAGGAGATGGAGGAGGAGGAGATGGAGGAGGAGATGGAGGAGGGATGGAGGAGGAGGAGGAGGAGGAGGAGGAGATGGAGGAGGAGGAGGAGATGGAGGAGGAGGAGGAGGAGATGGAGGAGGAGATGGAGGAGGAGGAGATGGAGGAGGAGATGGAGGAGGAGATGGAGATGGAGGAGGAGATGGAGATGGAGGAGGAGGAGGAGATGGAGGAGGAGGAGATGGAGGAGGAGGAGATGGAGGAGGAGGAGATGGAGGAGGAGGAGGAGGAGATGGAGGAGGAGGAGGAGGAGGAGATGGAGGAGGAGATGGAGGAGGAGATGGAGGAGGAGATGGAGGAGGAGGAGGAGATGGAGGAGGAGGAGGAGATGGAGGAGGAGGAGATGGAGATGGAGGAGGAGGAGGAGATGGAGGAGGAGATGGAGGAGGAGGAGATGGAGGAGGAGGAGATGGAGGAGGAGGAGATGGAGGAGGAGGAGGAGATGGAGGAGGAGATGGAGATGGAGGAGGAGGAGAAAATCCTGTAACATCAATTATCCAATGCATTTATTTATATCATATACACGTATGTGGGTTCTTTCAATATATTTCATTGTGAAACCAATTTTTTTGAGTTTTCATTTAGGACCAATGGCCCTGAATTCATTTTTTACAAAGCAAACCTCTTTGCCTTGGTGACAGACCTTATTGCAAGTGTTTTATTGGGGTTTTATTGGGTGGCGTTTAGTATTTTATTATCTTTTATCCAACCTTGATGGATTTACCTACATGCATATAAATATATAGGTAAAAACGAGCTCCAAGAGAAGCCCAGGCTCTGTTCCTATCACTTCTCATTTTCAAGTCGATTTTTTAGGGCACCTAGGATGGTGTCTGGATTTCATTTAAGGTCATGGTGTTCTGGATTCCGGACCGGGATTGTTTATGGCCACTTGTCAGATTTATTTCTAAAATCATTTACGTTTCGCTCGAACGTGTTTCTTAAGGGATGAATGTCATGCCACAGTAATGGGATAATCTCCTTTTTGATTCGTGTATAAAATTTATAGGGGAGACTCGTTCCAGACAGGGAAATATGGCCTCCTTCCTCTGTGGTGCTCAGTCTGCTTTCTGTCCCCACAGCGGACGGACAGATTCCTGGACGAGAACGGGAGACATGTCACAGAATTCCTTGTTGACTGTCTGGCCTGTCCTGAGATATAATCAATAACTCATTCATGGTGTCTTGGTGCCTCTCACAGGCTGCAATATGGCATCACCTACCTCATAGCTGAATGGACTGATCCACTGATGGACTCATGGCTGAATGGATTGATCCATTGATGGACTCATGGCTAATGGATTGACTCATTGATGGACTCATGGCTAATGGATTGACTCATTGATGGACTCATGGCTAATGGACTGACTCATTGATGGACTCATGGCTGAATGGATTGATCCATTGATGGACTCATGGCTAATGGATTGACTCATTGATGGACTCATGGCTAATGGATTGACTCATTGATGGACTCATGGCTAATGGATTGACTCATTGATGGACTCATGGCTAATGGATTGACTCATTGATGGACTCATGGCTGAATGGATTGATCCATTGATGGACTCATGGCTAATGGATTGACTCATTGATGGACTCATGGCTAATGGATTGACTCATTGATGGACCCATGGCTGAATGGACTGATCCATTGATGGACCCATGGCTGAATGGACTAACCCATTGATGGACTCATGGCTGAATGGACTGACCCATTGATGGACTCATGGCTAATGGATTTACTCATTGATGGACCCATGGCTGAATGGACTGATCCATTGATGGACCCATGGCTGAATGCATTGATTCATTGATGTTGACCACCACCACTCTTAGTATCACGGTGTCCATCATTGGCATGACCCTCACCACCATCGCCACCATCTCCATGCTCATTGCCCAACCGAGACTCCAACTCAGACCTCCGTCAGAGCCTCCGGGTCTCCCTGACCTCCTGGAGCTGAGCCCAGCAGGTCCTCGTCCCCTACTTGACCTGGTCACCCAGATTTAGGAGGGGGGCCAAATGTCCTTCCCATATTAGCTCTTTAATACTCTGAATGGAAATCCTCTTCATCCTCGCTCTGCCAAGTCCCCCAACTGCAATTCACGGTCTTTACATGCCACCCCATTGTCCCCAGTCCCCAAATGCCACCCCATTGTCCCCAGTCCCCAAATGTCACCCCATCGACCCCAGTCCCCAAATGCCACCCCATCGACCCCAGTCCCCAAATGTCACCCCATGGACCCAGTCCCCAAATGCCACCCCATCGACCCAGTCCCCAAATGTCACCCCATCGACCCAGTCCCCAAATGTCACCCCATCGACCCCAGTCCCCAAATGTCACCCCATCGACCCCAGTCCCCAAATGTCACCCCATCGTCCCCAGTCCCCAAATGTCACCCCATCGACCCAGTCCCCAAATGCCACCCCATTGTCCCCAGTCCCCAAATGTCACCCCATCGACCCCAGTCCCCAAATGTCACCCCATCGTCCCCAGTCCCCAAATGCCACCCCATCGACCCCAGTCCCCAAATGCCACCCCATCGACCCCAGTCCCCAAATGCCACCCCATCGATCCCAGTCCCCAAATGTCACCCCATCGACCCCAGTCCCCAAATGCCACCCCATCGACCCCAGTCCCCAAATGCCACCCCATCGACCCCAGTCCCCAAATGTCACCCCATCGACCCCAGTCCCCAAATGTCACCCCATCGACCCAGTCCCCAAATGTCACCCCATCGACCCAGTCCCCAAATGTCACCCCATCGACCCCAGTCCCCAAATGTCACCCCATTGTCCCCAGTCCCCAAATGCCACCCCTTTGACCACGTGCTCCATCTGCCAGTTCTTTACGGCCTATGACGAGAATCCTATTACATCCCTTCCTTCTGGTGCCCGGGGTCCTCCTGCCCTTTTCTCACAAACCTGCTAAATCGTGACATGGTGACAGAGGTGACGTCCTTGCACAAAAACGAATGCAACTAACCTCATTTATCCGGCCAGCTGTCCCATCCCGAATTTGGGATCCATTGCTCGACCGGGGAAGTCATTGACTGACAAAGCCGCGTTCACCCGGGTTGTGATGGTGGCAAAATTTGATCGCCTCATAAACACCCAGCGACACCCGGCGAGGTAAATTCTGTGTAGACTGTCTCAGAGAGAGAGAGAGAGAGAGAGAGCGAGGTAGAGACACAGACTAACAGAGAGAGAGAAAACCAGAGAGACAGACAGAGAAAGAGACAGAAAAATAAAGAGAGAGAGACAGAGACAGAGAGAGAGAGAGAGTTAGAGAGACACAGAGAGAGAGAGAGACAGAGACAGAGAGAGAGAGAGAGACAGAGACAGAGAGAGACAGAGAGAGAGTGAGGTAGAGACACACAGTAACCAGAGAGACAGACAGAGAAAGAGAGACAGAGAGACAGAAAAATAGAGAGAGAGATACAGGATGACAGCAAGAGAGAAGCACAGAGAGAGACAGAGGGACACGCAGACAGAAAGACAGAGACAAAGAAGAGAGAGAGTGTGACAGAGAGAGAAAATGACAGAGACATTGGAGAGAGAGAGAGAGGGAGAGAGCGAGGATGCCCGCCTTCAGCAAGCGTCCCGAGGGAGCAGAGGCGGGTGTGTCGTGACCCTGTCCATTGTGGGGTCAGCACAGTGACCTCCCCAGGCCCCAGAGCCCATGTCCTATAAGTGACTTACGATCCCACACCCGATTCACTCGCCCAGTCCTGACGAGCTCACGCCTGCAGCTTGGGAACAAGCTGGACGTGTTTGGGGTGAATTTTCTATTAACTGTACAAAGCGGTTTCATTGAGGTATTTCCATGCTTGTATAAAATGCAAAAAGGTAGTAAAAGTGGAGATTATTGGGAAAGGGGTTTGATAAATCAGGGTCAAAGTGTGGGGAAGTGGGAAAAAGAGAGAAACATTTCTCATTCTCGTAGAGGAAATGCTGGTACAGAACCAAGATGGCGGCCTCACGTCTCAGTCTTAGACTTTCCGAGCCGGAGGAACGCAGGTGTTCACCAGGACAGCGGACTTGGGTGTTTAAGATGGCGCTGAGGCACAGAGCTGTCATCCAGGCCTACTCAAATCACAGGACTTGACCTTGGACTCCAGGACTTGACCTTGGACTCCAGCCTGCAGGACTTGACCTTGGACTCCAGGACCTGACCTTGGTCTCCAGGACTTGACCTTGGACTCCAGGACTTAGACTTGGACTCCAGCCTCCAGGACTTAACCTTGGACTCCAGCCTGCAGGACTTGACCTTGGACTCTAGAACTTGACCTTGGACTCCAGGACCTGACCTTGGTCTCCAGGACTTGACCTTGGACTCCAGCCTCCAGGACTTAACCTTGGACTCTAGGACTTGACCTTGGACTCCAGGACTTAACCTTGGACTCCAGCCTCCAGCCTCCAGGAGTTAACCTTGAACTCTAGGAATTGACCTTGGACTCCAGGACTTAACCTTGGACTCCAGCCTCCAGGACTTAACCTTGAACTCCAGGACTTGACCTTGGACTCCAGGACTTAACCTTGAACTCCAGCCTCTAGGACTTGACCTTGGACCTTGGTCTCCAGGACTTGACCTTGGACTCCAGCCTCCAGGACTTGACCTTGGTCTCCAGGAATTGACCTTGGACTCCAGGACTTGACCTTGAACTCCAGCCTCCAGGACCTGACCTTGGACTCCAAGACCTGAACTTGGTCTCCAGGACTTGACCTTGGACTCCAGGACCTGACCTTGGACTCCAGCCTCCAAGCCTGTGACAGCCAGTTGACATTTCCTGTTTGCCACCCAGGTTGTGCGATTATGTCACAATCTAACCCCCCCTTCATTTTTGGGCCAATAGGGATGCGACATGCTTGCTTTATGCAAATTTTATGCAAATCTCACGCACAGCCGTGACCAGCACAGCCTGACACTCCCGGCGGACCCCGGAGCCCAGTGTCTCTGTGTCACCGGACGGGGACCCTGGACAGATTTGTGGGGTGACCCCGGTGGACCGTCCCCGTCTCCTTTGGGGGCTGCAACCTGCGGGCTGATGGCCTGGGAGGAAGAGGCAGGCAGCCATGTTGGGGAGCTGAGCCTGGATCTGGTGACCGAAGCCGTCCCCAGTATGGTGGCAGCTGGGGACAGAGCCGTGTCCAGTTCTGCTGTCCCCCAAGGCCCCGTGGCTCCCAAAATGCTCCCTGTTTTTGCCATTGCAGCGTAGACAAGAATCCATCCGGACTGGGATCCAAAGCATTCCTTCCCTTTCTCCTTCTGCACCGAGAAAAGTAAAATAAAATATTCCAGAAAACACAGACGGCTGCATTTTCTCTCAAAAGTGGAAATGCCAAAAATTCATGGGTATTCATTTTTAGCTTTTGGCTTGACTTTTAGATTTTTTTTTTAATGTCCCCCAGGCACATCCAAAAACTACACAGAGAAAATAATTCAACACATTTTTTTTTCTTCCTAAGGCATTTTCCTAATCTAAGGTGTCAGGGAAGTTCGTTTTAAAATTTATATATTTTCACAAAGAAGAAAAAATAAATAAATATATATACATCTCGTGTTTCGTGCACATTAAAACCTAAAAAGCCTCCCTGCCCCAAAATGCCGAAGACGAAGACATACTTTTCACTCTCTGGTGACTGGGAATTACATTAAATTATTTTCCAGGTAATTAAATTGGTATTTTTCTTTTAAAAGCGAATAAAAGTCATTCAGATTCCCGTCGAAGACCAAATAATATCTGCCAGTCATTACCTAAATGTCGACCCCATTCCACATTTCACTTTTTGAATTTACAACAGTATGGAAAATCGTGCCTTTTTCCCTTTTCATCTGGGATCTAAGGAATTCTATGGGATTCCGAGCCCATGACTGGAAAATAAGATTTACAGTGAATAATTTGCCCGACCGTAGGATAACAAAAGGTCAACCTTGATGGCTGGTGGTAGAGGGAAAATTTTAACATGTTTTATAGTATTTTTGATTTCCAAGGGTTTATTAGGACCTGTAGGTTAATTAGGTTCTGTAGGATCTTCAGTTTCTTAGGCCGTGCCAACCCACTTGAACTGATCACCAAGGTTGATAACTGAGTGACTAACCGACAGGTGACGTATGTAGAAATTCTGAACAAAAAGAAGTGATGTTCACTTGTGGGGTTTTGTGTTCAATTGTTTTGACACCAGATAACCTTCATTAGGGAGACCCAGCCCAGACATAATTTAAGACCATAGACTGGACCCATTGCGGGCCGCCATCTTGGTTCTGATTTGTCACAGCAGCCAACAGGAGACGCACACCGTCCCTGTCCTGTCCACGTGGCAATCAAGATGTCACCAGCACTTGGGCGTTCTTGTTCATCCCTGCCGGGTTATCCTTTTCTTAATACCCAGCTCTAGATCTAACAGTCAATCAACTCACACTCAAGTCAGCTCCAACTCTTCAACTCCAATGTTCAAATTTTCCCACTATTTTTCTTGGATTCCTTGTTTTCTGGCTGTTAGTCGCGGGCTGGGTATAATTTCCTGTTCATTATTTTTGGGGTTTGTCTGTGACTTTCATATGCTTGGTGTGACCTTTGAACCCCAGCTTTTTTTTTTCTTTTTAGCATTTTCACGTCACCTGGCAGTTACAGAATGGATTGGTACACGTGTGTTCCTGGCCATTAAATTCTATAATATGTGAAAATGGACACTGAGAACTACTTCATAATAACAACTTTTAAAAAAGCATGTTTGCATCGATTTAAAAAGGGGGAGATGAGGAAAAAGGAGTAAAAATGACATTTACTGTGGTTTCATCTTTCAATCCCTTTTTTGGGCAATTTTGAGGTGCAAAAGTTTTATCCATCTTTGACTAAGATAATAGACAAAGACCTCATCGTACTTCTGTGAACATGAAAAAATATCATCCCTTCCTTCTGGAACACTTGATGGACGTTATACACTGAAAATAAGCATTCCTACAAAATTCCTAGGTTGCGTGGTCACTTATTCAGTCTACAACACGTGCAGGCACAGCTTTGTGTGCACGAGCGTGAGTACGAATATACAGAGTAAGCGTCTATGTAAGAACGACACGACTCTGATAACCAGCTGCTCCTCCATTTTTAGCCCTAAAATAACCATTTAATTATAAAGAGCCTTCTACACTGTTTACCATCGATTATTCAATCAACGTTGAGATGCTCGTTTTAGTTCAGTCAGCTGTCTCCCCATTAAAAATAAAATAAAATAGAAGAGAAGAAGCATGCAAACCCGCACAATTTCTCCTTTGCACCCCGAGCGTGGGGACGAAATGGCCTCTCTGCAAATGTGAGTTTGCAGTTCCAGCGCAGAGGGGAAATGGGTTCCAGATGTGGCCTGGCCTTCCGCACAGCCATGTGGCCCCCCGGCGCCCGGTCTCTGGGTGTCAGCAAAACTCCCCGGGTGGCTCGGCAGCTTCCAGTCTGGTGACAACCCGGAATCCAAGGTCAAGTCCTGGAGGCTGAAGGTCAAGTCCTGGAGTCCAAGGTCAAGTCCTGGAAGCTTGAGTCAAGGTCAAGGTCAAGGTCAAAGGCCAGCTCCTTTCAACCCCGCTGTCCTTGGCCTGCAGCCGTCGTCTCCTCTGAGTCCTCACAGGGCCGTCCCTCTGTCTGCATCTGTGTCCTCATGTCCTCCTCTTTAAGGACCCAGTCCTGTGGGATTAGGGCCACATTGTGACCCCATTGTCCCTCAGTCACCTCCTTAAAGACCCCGTCTCCAAACACAGCCCACCCTGAGGTCCTGGGGGTCGGAGTGTCAGTCTATGAACATTTGGAACGGGGGTGACCAAGCTCCTCCCAGAGGACTAATGCTAGCCCTGACCCCTGTCAATTATCATCATTGTTAATTATTAATTATTGATCAACGACAATCCTGGTCACGATCTTCCCCTCGGTCTTCCTTCTCTCTCCTCCGCACACTCCCTGCGGCATGGATTCACGCGTCATCCCAACCCCATAAAACAACGGGATCCATCTGCGGCGATGTCAACACCAACATATATGTGTGTGGAATATTACTCAGCCGTCAAAAAGAATAAAATCCTGCCATTTATAGCCTCACGCACGGACTGGGAGCAATGGAACATTACTCAGCAATCAAAAAGTGTGAAATTCCGCCCTTTACACCAACACGACCGGAATGGGGGCATTAAGTGATCCCAGCCAGACACAGAAAAACAAGAACTACCCGATGTCACCCGTATGTGACACCTGAACCCATGGCTGTCAGAGAAGTCCAGAAAGGAGCATGGTGGCCTCCCGGGTCCAGGGAGGGTGGAGGAGATGGAAGGAGGAGCCCAGGACCGGGATTGGAGCTGGGTATCAGAACCGGTCCTCAGGACCTGTGGGACAAGTTGACCACAGTAAGTTGTATCAGAAAGATATGATTTGTATCTGTATAAATATATATAATTTAATAGATATTAATACATGATATATGGATATATAATATAGAAGTGTATAATATATATAAAGATACAGGAAAATCCAACATGGTGGCTGTGGTTTCCCAGTCTACAGGAAAATCCAACATGGCGGCCATGGTTTCCCAGTGTACAGGAAAATCCAATATGGCGGCCACAGCTGGCACTTGGACTGGCTTCAGAGGCCCAAGTTGGGATCTCATCAACCAACTATCTCCATGTCTACACAGCACAGTGACAGTGACCGGGGTCACAAAGACACAGTGGCCTGGTGTCCCCAATGGGACCTCATTGAACCACAAAGCCAAAGGTCAGTATAGACCAAGCACCATTTTTAGCCCCAAAGGCAATCCTATTGTCTAACCAGGGACGTGAATTCTGTCACAAAAATTGGGTTTTTGGAATTTTTAGTGCATAAATGACTCCAGGAACCCTGCCTGGTGACATCACTGTTAGGTCATTGCAAATCGGGATTGTGTCAGGTCTGGCTTGATCAAAGGTGCTATTATTATTTTTTATGTCTGTTATTTTTGCACGTGCGCATATGGGAATATTTCAACCTCTTCATGGCCCTACTACCCTTGATGTACAAATATCAAATTACCTTTTAGGGTTGCCACCTTGGCCCTACAGAGATGGGATATCTGGCAGAGTTTCTTTTTATTGATTGACTGACTGACTGACGATGACTGATTGCAGGACTGAGGTTGGAACTCAGTGCTTTGCAGGTGCCAGTTAGTCACTCTATTACTTGAGCCTTGTCCCCAGCCCTTTTCACCTTTGCAAAAAGGGAAATAAGAAAAGAAGTCATGGCAAGTCTTTCATTTTTTTTTCTTAATTTGGAAGTTGGTTTCTCTCCGTCTGCCATTTTCCAAGATGGCCACCATTTTCCAAGATGGCTGCCATTTTCCAAGATGGCGCCCTACCTTATGGATGGTTCTTTGCCATGGTCATTCATTCATTCATTTAAGCCCTTGGCCAGATTATTTGCTTGTCGGCTACCATCTTTCTCCTTTCCCTTTCTGTCTTCACAACAGCTAATATGTGCTTTTGCTCAAAATTGCCGCATTTAAGATGGATCCCAAACCCAAAAGCAGGTGGAATGGATGGTGTTTATTGGGAAGTGTGCAAAGCCTACAGGTCGGCACTCAGCATAGACGATTTTTTCCCCTTCAAGTGATCATTTGGGATCAAGATCTGTTAGTTTTGCACTTATGGGATATTCCACCATAATGTAAGAATTGCAGTAGTGTAAAAATTGTTGCCAGGGTGACTTTTATACATCCACACGGCCGTGGGACTCAAATATTCAGCGAAACACCAGTGTCAATGTGGATCTGAAGGTACTTTTTACAGGGAGGGTGACAATAAAATCAGCATTTTCGGGAAAAAAAGCCAATTCACCTTTCTTAATGTGGGTGGGCCTCATCTAATCAGTTGATGGTGTTAAGAGAAAAGGACCGAGGCCCCCTGTGGAATGGGGGATTCTGGTCTGAATGGCCTGTGGAATCCATCAGGGCCTTCAGCCAACGTGTCTACTTTATAGTTCGGGGATCCGAAAGTCTCAATTGCATTAAAAAAAAAAATCTGTACTAGGGGTGTAGAGACTCTTTTGTGTTATGCTGAATCTGTAAACAAAATATACACATTACATATCACCATTGTAGATATGACATCATATTAATATATAATATATATCACCTTGTTCTAATACACATATTAATATATTATATATATATATTCACACATATTCCCACTGACCCTACTTCTCCGAACAACACCGCCTAACTCAATACCCAATGGCTATAGAACAAATTAATCCACCTTGGTCCCCACCCAGAAGTCTTGCTGACGACACAGCTCACGAGGTTGAAAATGAACGCCCGCCATTT
The DNA here is from genome assembly GCF_047511655.1 of Castor canadensis. NCBI lineage: Eukaryota > Metazoa > Chordata > Mammalia > Rodentia > Castoridae > Castor > Castor canadensis. The sequence continues at coordinate 145,405,112 of NC_133405.1, forward strand.
TGTAAAACTTCCTCTCAGCAGAAGATGGAAAATTGCAAAATTCAAAACAATTCCTGGGCCCAGAAAGCTGCTTTTGTTTTTGTTTTTGTTTTTTCCGGATTTTTTTTCATGCCTATGGGAAACTTCTCACCCCGAAAAGTTAAAAACAGTCAGGATCTTCAGCCACATGGCCGGTGCCTCCAGAGGCCATGAGAGGTCAAGTGAGAGGTCAAGGGTGATTTGTCACTGTCACCTCCATTTTGTGAGGCTTCAAGACAAAGGGGGTGACAAAGGGGAGGGAAGAAGGAGGACGGAGCTTCTGGGGCTGAAAGGTTAAAGAAAGAAACAGCAGCCCAGAAGCCATTTTTTCCTTCTTCGTTCGTGGGACCTCACACAGGACGGTGATGGCAGGGCCCTGCCAGAAATGTCAGCAGCTGATGTCCTAATGACTTCCCCATGGGCTTCCATCACTGTGTCCTTCAAAAGTCCTTGTTGGCAGCTCTCCAAACCCCAGTGACGGGGGCATGGCCGCCATCATTCAATTGTTACCCAACAAACTTCCAAAAATGCTGACTGCAGTCTGGCAAAAAAGGGGGACTTCCTGGGAGGTTGGTTGGCCAGGCCCCACCCTCCCATAAACCCCATGGAGACGCCAGTTACCTTCCTGCAGGGGCTACATGTGTTTCAATGGCGTCTCTCGGGTTGCCTGGACCCTATAAGTTTTGGGGTTTTTTTTCCGGATGTCCCATTTGTCTACTGTCATGACACGAGTCTCTGTCCTTCTGTACAAGACAGACAGGGCTGTCCCCCACTTAAAAAGAAATGCCAAGAACTGGTCTACCCTATAAACAGGACCTTCATTTAATAGGTATTGCAATCAAGGTGCCATTGATTGTCACCAGACCTGGGGAGGCCCTGGTCTAGGTGTCCTGGAATGAGTCATTGACTGACTAATAAAACTGAATCTTGTTTCCTTGGAGAGCCGTTTGATCTCTGCGACAACTGTCACCTAAGTGATCCCCGTTTCGAACGGTGGACGTTATTTCTCTCCTCCTGTCTCCTTTAAAAGAAAAAGTAGGACATAAGGACGGTTTCCTGATTGTGCCACGGGGAAAACTGGTTTTGTAAGGACATGCCACTGGCTCTGACTGACTTAAGAAATGCGAAATGTGGAGTCTCCGTCGGAAACTGTTGTGCAACGCCGGGTGGAGAAGGAGTCGTGCCGGGTAAACACACCTGGCGATTCCTGACACACCTGTCCACGGCCGCTAGATTCATGCATGCTTATTTGTTTTCTTCCCTCCCTCCCTCCTTCTTCATTATTTGGTGGGACTGGGATTTGAACTCGGGACCTTGCCCTGGCAATGCAACATCTCCAGTCCATTTCGCTCTGGTGGCTTTTGAGATGGGGTCTCGTGAACTACTTGCCTGGGGCTGGCCTTGAACTGGGGTCACCAGCCAGAAGACAAACG
>NC_133405.1:145409062-145429062 GCF_047511655.1 Castor canadensis
TTTTATTATATTATATTGCATTGTATTGTATTGTATTATATCATATTTTATTATATTATACTTTATTATATTATATTGTATTGTATTATATTGTATTTTATTATATTATAGTTTATTATATTTTATTATATTGTATTATAGTATATTATATTGTATTATATTATGTTTTATTATGTTATATTGCATTGTATTATATTATATTATATTTTATTTTATTATATTGTATTGTATTATATTATAGTTTATTATATTGTATATTATATTATATTATATTGTATTATATTATATTATATTTTATTTTATTATATTATATTATTTTGTATTTTATTGTTTTATATTTTATTATATATTATATCATATTGTATTATATTATAGTATTATATCATATTTTATTATATGATATTGTATTATATTTTACTTTATTGTAGTATTTGGTAGTACATTGTACAATATTTTATTTTATATTTTATTACAGTATTTTTAGTATACTGTAGTATATCTTACTGTATTATATTTTATATTATATTATTTTATGTTCTATTATATATTACATTCCGATTTATCATAAGTGGAGTCTGGGTTGTCCTCACCAACTCCGGAGTTTTGCACGAGGAACGTGAGCCTGCTGCATTTTGGGGTGTTTTCCGTGCACTTTTCTCTTTTTCCCCCTTTGGGTGGGACTGGGATTCGAACTCAGGCCCTGGCTGAGCCGGCGCCTGGCCCCTCAGCCCGCTTTCCGGCCGCGATTCTGCACCTTGGGCCTCTGCCAGCTGTCGCCCGGGGCTGGCCTCGAACCGCGGTCCTCCCCGCCGCAGCCTCCGCGCGGCCGGGATTGCAGGCCGGCGACCTGCAGCGTCCTTCCCGCGGGAGGCCGGGTTCCCTCTGGGCGCGGGGCCCCTGTAGGATTTTCTGCGTTCATCCTTTAGGGCCTGGCTTTGTGCAATGGGGTATTTCTGGGCAGCTAGGGGGAGGCTTTGAAGGTCTTTTGAACATGGGGCTCTGCTCCGGGCTCCCCGCCCTAGACCCCAAAAGCCATGTGCGGTGTGGGAGTGAGGCGAGGAAGGGTGGGGGGGAAAAACCCTATGATCTCATCCCCTGACTGAGAGGATTCCATTCTCTACCCAGAGGAATTGGGGGAAAAAAATAGTCATTTTTTGCAGCTGGTGGCAAAGGGGTCCCGTTGCACAAAGTCCCAGCTTCCTGCATGCATGCAGCTCAGCCCCATTTTGGGGGAGTTTTGGGGTTTTTTGGGGGTGTGGGCTTGGGGGACCTCAGGTTTTTTATTTATTGATTGATTGATTTGCAGACCTGCAAATGCATTTATTTGGCAATGCATGATTGCATTTGTGTGCAAGGGAAACCCAGAACCGTCTTTTCCCCCAAACGCATCAGAACCGGGGCAGCTGAGCAAAGCCAGGCCAAAAAATAATAAAATTAAATAAAATTAAAAGATAAATGAGCGTTGAAGGTTTGCCCTGAAACAGACCTGGGGCGGATTTCTGCCGAAATATTCTTGAATGTCTGTTTTTACTCAAAAGGGAAAAAAAAAAAAAAGAAAAAGAAAGAAAAAGGGAAAAAGCAAGCCAGGCTGGCTGTCATCCCCGCGGGGATTTCCAAGCCACTGCAGACTCCAAAAAATTGCATTTTTTCCCCCATTTTTTAGCTATGTGAACATATTTAGGGCTTTTTCTTTTTCTTTTCTTTCTTTTTTTCTTTCTCCCCCTATTGTGGTCAGGAGAGAAGGGCTGCTGGGAACAGCAGGGGACTTGAAAAGTGTGCACTCATCAGTTTTGGGAATTTGGCTGGTTTGGGGGATTTTTTTTTCTTTTTTTCTTTTTTTTTTTTTTGGCATGTGGGGTCCTGGGCAATATGGAAAAGATAAAAAGGTGAGTGGTATGTCTGAAAAAAAAAAAAGGAAAAACCCCAGGAAAGAAATATGAGGGGGGGCGGGTCTCTCAGATCACAAATAGTCAGTCTATTAACCTGGGAGGGAGCAGAGACCCCGGTCACCGTCCATCCTATGGGGTCAGGCCTGAGGGGTTCCCCGGCCTGAAATCCTACAGCACCCCGAAAGAAAGACCAGACAGAGGGTTGTGAATGCCACGGCTCTTTCTCTCTCTTTCTCTCTCGTTTGTTGACCGCATAATCGTGATTCGGGGGCAGCAGGACTTTGGGACGGCGCTGACTGAACTGTGTGCGCTGGGTTCGGGGCAGGCGGAGACCCAAGACAGATGTGTCCCTGTCCCCTGTCTGTTCCCCGTCCTTCTGTCCCCCGTCCCTCCGTCCCCCTGTGGGATCCAGTTCTCCATCTTGGCCCCTCAGGTCCTCGCTCCTAGTCTGGCTCCTTCCCAGTTCCCAGGTCTGACTCCGGGTCCCCTTTTTCGTCCCCTTTTCCGTCCCAGGTTTTTGGCCGGGGAGAGAAAAGGGCTGGGGGTGGGGGTGGGGAGAGGGGGGGCGCCACCATAGTCTGTCCTGTCCGTCGGTCAGTTAGTCACTCAGTCAGCCCGTCAGTCAGTCAGTCAGTCAGTCAGTCGACGAGTCGGGGCGCGCGGGAGGGCGTGGCGCGGGTGGGGGCGGCGGCGGGGCTGGGAGGCCCTGGTGCCAGAGCCGACTCCATTTCCATCCGGCCTGGAGCAGCGCGCGCCGGGCTCCCTTTTCTCCTCTGCTCTGCCCTCTGCTGCCCTGTCCTCTGCTGACCTGTCCACTCCCCAACCCTGTCCCCGTCCCTCTCCTCCCTTCCTGCACTTTGGGGGTTCCTTGTCCCCATTCTTCCTCCCTTCCCCCCCCAAAAAAAAAACAGCATCCGTGTCCAGCAGAAGTGGGCGCGGCCTGCGCTGCCCAGCTGGGCCCGGGCCCTGGGGGCGCAATGAAGAGGCGAGGCGAGGGCTGAGGCGCACGGCGCGCCCAGGGTCCCCTTGGCTCCGGCCCTTGGGCGCCATCGTCTCCCCGGGGTGGGGCAGGGCCGGGGTGGTGGGGTGGGTGGTGGTGGGGGGTGGACCGAGGCGTGGACTTGGAGAATAAAAGGGCGCCGTGCCGAGCTGGGAAAGCCGAGCTGCCTCGCCCCAAAAGCCCGGCCCAAGGCCCGCGATGGCCTCGGGGGACTCGCGGTGCCCGTGACGCGCGCGCAAAGCCCGCGCTCCGAGGCCCGAACGCGGCTCCCGCAGCGCAGGTGAGCGGGGACCCGGGGGGCGCACGGGCTGGAGAGGGCGCGGGGGTCCCCGGGGCTCCATGGAGAGGGGGGTCCCCCAAAAAGAGGGTAGCATGGGGTTCCTGGCACCTGGCGCAGTGGCCGGGGGTCAGCAGGAAAGCTGCGGGGCTCCTCCAAGGGGACTGGGAGGGTCCAGCGCCATGTGCGCCCCTCCCCAGCTCCATGCGCCCCTCTCCAGCCTGGGGACCCCAGTGGGGTTTCTAAGCGGAATCCTATAAGTCTGGGGGCCCTTTCCAAATTGCAGTGCTGGGGACCCTGTCCAAGTTTTGCTGGCCGTGCTTCCTGCGCCTCCCTCCCGGGCCTGGTCCACCTCTCTCTCCTCCTTCACGTCCTCCATGTCTGTCTTTTTTTTTTTTTTTTTTCCGGTTTCCACTGTCTGTCCTCTTCCTTCTCCTTCAGTCTGTCCTCCTCCTCCTCCTCCTCCAGGACACCCCCGTGCCCCCCTCCTTTGCCACCCCTCTCCCTCCTTCCCTGCAAAGTCCAGGCCTCCAACTGGACACCTGGAAACCAGTGGCCGGTGGTGGCGATGGTGGGCAGGGGCCACCCAGGGCTGGATGTCGCAGCCCCACCTGGAAATGGCCCTGGCCGAGGGGGCGCGCGCCGCACCGCTTTGGCACCGGGAGCGCACGGGCGTTGCGCAACCGCCCGGCATCCCGCTGCCCGGGTTCGGGGACGGGGGCCGGTGAACCCCAAAAACTGCACAGCCAGGGAAACCCCAAAAGCTTAGGATTGGGAACCCCAGGGGACCGGGCAGGGGGGGGACCCTGGACAGGACGCAAAGGGTTGGGTGCAAAAGTGTGCAGAGCCATGGAAAGGGCCAGGTAGGGCGCAAAGCCTCAGCTCCCTTGCAAAGGGCAGAGGTGGACGAGCCCAGAGTGGCCAATAGGGTCCTGTTTGTGGGGGTTTTTTTTCGAATTTTATGGTCAGTGCTGGAAGAAGAGGTTCTTTGGCGGCGGGAAGGAGAGTTTAACGATTATTCAGTTTATTACCACAGGGACACGTGCGGGCTCCTCGTCCCCATCTCTCCCTCTGTCTGTCTGTCTGTCTGTCTGCCTCTCTCCACCACTCCCACCTGGGCACAGTGAGCTCGCTCTCTTCTCCCTGCTCCCCTCAGGTCCCCGTCAGCTGGTCACCGGTCACGGAGGTCCTTGGGCCTCAGCTGGCCTCCTTTTCTGCCTCCGCAGCAGCAGAGCGAGCAGGCGAGGAGAGGAGGCCGGGCCCCACCATGCGCGGCCGGCAGGGGGCGCTGTCCGCGGTGCTGACCGTGGTCCTGCTGTGGCCGCGGCCGTCGCCGTCCTGCCCCGCGCCCTGCGCCTGCTTCGTCCCCAGCGAGGTCCACTGCACCTTCCGCTCGCTGCCCGCGGTGCCCGCCGGGCTCCCCGCGCATGCGCAGAGGCTCAACCTGGGGTGCGTACGCGCGGGTCCGCCCTGGGGCCGGGCAGTCCCGGGAGGGGCACTTTGGGGTTCAGGTCAACTTGGGGTTCAGGTCAGTTTGGGGGTTCAGGCGAACTTTGGGGTCTGTGTCAATTTTGGGGTTAGGTCAGTTTTGGGGTTCAGATTAACTTTGAGGTTAGGGTCAGTTTGGGGGTTCCGTCCAACTTTGGGGTCTATGTCAATTTTGGGGTTCAGGTCACTTTGGGGGTTCAGATTAACTTTGGGGTTCAGGTCAGTTTTAGGGTTCAGGCCAACTTTGAAGTTTAGGTTAGTTTGGGGGTTCAGCTCAATTTTAGAGTTCAGGTCAATTTGGGTTCAGGTCACTTTGGGATTCAGGTCAGTCTTGGGGTTCAAGCAAACTTTGAGGTCTGTGTCAATTTTGGGGTTCGGGTCAGTTTCGGGGTTCAGATTAACTGGGGTTCAGGTCAATTTTGAGGTCCAGGAGAACTTTGGGGTTTCTGTGAGTTTTGGGGTTCTGTCAGTTTTGGGGTTCGGGTCAGTTTTGGGTTCCTGTCAGTTTTGGGGTTCGGGTCAGTTTTGGGTTCCTGTCAGTTTTGGGGTTCGAGTCAGTTTTGGGTTCCTGTCAGCTTTGGGGTTCGGGTCAGTTTTGGGTTCCTGTCAGTTTTGGGGTTCGGGTCAGTTTTGGGTTCCTGTCAGTTTTGGGGCTCCCACAATTGCCTCCACGACGTCGTGGCTTCTGCGTGCCCCAGTCTCGTCCACGTGCTGGAAGGCGGTGGCCCTGGGGACAGTCTTAGATCATCTCTGGGGTCATGACCTTTCCGGCAAGTGGCTGCAAACACCCGTCAGGGCCGTGTGCAAAGCGGGGTGCACGGGCTCAGCTGTGCACGGATGAAACCCACAGGTAAACACGCGGTGTCTATTTAATTGCACACACCGAGCAGCGAAGGACGCTGATAGGCGATGTGCCGTGTGCAGACAGCATATGCAGATGAGGGTGTGGCTATGCAGATTTATGTAGATGAGGCAGTGTATGCAGATGAGGGTGTGGCTATGCAGATTTATGTAGATGAGGCAGTGTGTTCAGACGAGGGTGTGACTATGCAGATTTATGTAGATGAGGCAGTGTGTGCAGACGAGGGTGTGGCTATGCAGATTTCTGTAGATGAGGCAGAGTATGCAGATGATGTGTGGATATGTAGATTTATGTAAATGAGGCAGAGTATGCAGGTGTAGTTATGTTGATTTATGTAGATGAGGCAGTGTATGCAGATGACGTGTGGATATGCAGATTTATGTAGATGAGGCGTGGGTGACGTGTCGGGTAAACCCGGCCTTATGTCAGGTACTATATGTCTAGGAAACCCACGATTTTGCACTCGTCACTCATAAAATTAAAATCTGGTTGTTGACTGACTTTTCTGGAACACGTTTGCAAACTGACGTTGCTTCCTACACTTTTCAGGTCTGGGGCTTTACCTGGTATTCGAAATGATCCATTCTGAGAAATCCACAGAAAATTCGCTCTGCCAGAGTCCTCGGTCCTCTGCTCTGTCACGTGTGCTTGTGGTTTTGAAGAGAAAAACAAAGATTTTCATCAAAAAAAAAAAAAAAAAGAAAGAAAGCCGGGCGTTGTGGGTCACAGCTATAATCCCAGCTTCTCGGGAGGCAGAGAGCAGGAGGATCGCGGTTCGAGGCCAGGCTGGGGCAATAGTTTGTGCGACCCCCATCTTGAAAAAACCCAATATTAAAAACAGCTGCAGTGATTTGAAAGAGCAAAGGGGAGGTCCTGAGTTCAAACCCCAATTCTGCCCAAAAAATAAATAAAATAAAAAAAATTAAAATAGAAATTCTGGAACGGAAGCTTGATATAAATGACCCGGATCAGATGACGTAATGGGAACCCCATCTCAGGTGACCATCGGAAAGTCGGTCTAATATCAGGTGACCATCGGAAAGTCGGTCTAATATCAAACAGCAGAAATCCCATTTCAGGCTTCCTGTATGACCTTACAATTAAAATAGGAAGGGTAATTGGTGAATTTTAAGCATCACGGCCCATTTTTATGCACAGACGCACCAAAAAGGAAAAAAAAAGCCAAAATCAGACATCAAAAATCACTGAGGTGACCACAGAAATGGGGTCACCTCATTTTCTTTATGGCTTTTATTTTGCAAGGGATTGCTAAAAATTCTTTTTCGCCCTCATTTTTCCCCATACTTTTTTTCTAGCCTTTTTAAAAACATTTTTTTCTTTGTCCAAATTGAGGAAAACACCTGGATTGTGTTGGAAAATATCACATTTTCCTGGAAAGACGAACTCCCTTTTCCTTGCAGATCCTAAGACAGCCCTGGAGTCTATGGGATGCTGTGCTGTCAACCTCTTCGTGTCATCCGTTCGTGTTTGCAAACTGACTTCTTGTTGGTCCCTGACTTTGTCTGACTTCAGAGCACAATTCTCAAAGGGGGGACATATGGAAAAATGATTTTTTTTTAAAAAGCCTGATTTGAAGTTCTAAACCCTATTCCTGGCCTCAAAGAAAGAAAAGTAACGTCATGATGACCTGAGGCCTTTCTGTTCCATTCCAGGTCAGGGTTGTTGATCGAATACTGAATCAAAGAAAAGGTGTGATGCAGGTCAGGGTTGTTGATTGAATACTGAATCAAAGGATATGTGTGATGCAGGTGAGGGTTGTTGATTGAATACTGGACCTAAGGAAAGGTGTAATGCAGGTCAGGGTTGTTGATTGAATACTGGATCAAAGGATAGGTGTGATGCAGGTCAGGGTTGTTGATTGAATACAGATGGATAATAGGAAAGGTAATGCAGGTCAGGGTTGTTGATTGAATACTGGATCAAAGGATAGGTGTGATGCAGGTCAGGGTTGTTGATTGAATACAGATGGATCAAAGGAAAGATGTAATGCAGGTCAGGGTTGTTGATCGAATACTGGATCAAAGTAAATGTGTGATCCAGGTTAGGGTTGTTGATTGACTACAGATGGATCAAAGTAAATGTGTGATCCAGGTCAGGGTTGTTGATTGAATACTGGAGCAAAGGAAAGGTGTGATCCAGGTGAGGGTTGTTGATTGAATACAGATGGATCAAAGGACAGGTGCGATCTCTGGGTTTCCTCCGCACCAATGGGGGTGGCATTGGGAACGGGGCCCAGACCCCGTTATTTCCCATACGGGACTGAACTCTTAGGACTTTCCGCCGGTCTCCGCCCTGCAGCTTTAACAGCATCCAGTCCCTGTCCGTGGCCTCCTTCTCCGGCCTGACCAAGCTGGAGCTGCTGCTGATCCACGGCAACGAAATCCCCGACATCCCGGACGGGGCCCTGAAGGACCTCAGCTCTCTGCAGGTACATTTGGGGGCAGGGGCCAGGGGAAAAAAATCCCCCAACTCCTTCCCGACCCCACGGGGGACCCGGGCCGGCCGCGGGGGAGGCGGAGGCGGGGAGGACCTCGGTTCGAGGCCGGCCTGGGCGGAGGGGGCGGAAGAGAAAAAGAGCAAAACCGGAGAGAGACCCCATCTCGAGCGCCGGGCCGGGCCGCGCGGCGCCTCCCACAATCCCCGAAAACCGTTCCCGCGCAATAAAACGGGGCGAGCGCGTCCGGCGGGCGGCCGGGAGCCTCCTGGCCAGGCCGAGGCCCCGAGTTCGAACCCCGGGCCCGGAACGAAGACGTCTGACCCAATTTTTGTCTCTCGGGTGGGGTGGGGGGGATTTTGTGCGGGAAGGTGCTGAAGCTCAGCTACAACAAGCTGCGGGCGGTGACGGGGAGGACGCTGCGCGGTCTGTCCGTCCTGCGGCGGCTGCACCTGGACCACAACCGCATCGAGTCCGTCCACCCCGGGGCCTTCCGCGGCCTCGCGGCCCTGCGGCTGCTGCACCTGGAGGGGAACCGGCTGCGGCAGCTGCATCCCGGCACCTTCGCCACCGTCCCGCTGCTCGGCCACCTCGGCCCGTCCACCCTGCGCCACCTCAACCTGGCCGGGAACCGCCTGGCCGCGCTGCCCCCCGCCATGATGGCCACGCTGCCCCTGCTGGACTCCCTGCACCTGCACGGCAACCCCTGGGCCTGCGACTGCCGTCTGCACGGCCTCCTGCGCTGGGCCCGGCCACGCACAGGTACAGCCGGCCGGGTCCGGGCTGCATGGTGCTCCACCCCGGCACTGAGTCCGGGCTGTGTGCTATTCCGCTTTCCTTTGGGTTCCGGGCTGTGTGCTATTCCAGTTTTCTCCAGGTGCCGGGCTGTATACTATTCCAGTTTTCTCTGGGTTCCGGGCTGTGTGCTATTCCACTTTTCTTTGGAGTCCGGGCTGTGTGCTATTCCACTTTCCTTTGGAGTCCGGGCTGTATACTATTCCGCTTTTGTCCTGGTTCCGGGCTGTATACTATTCCACTGAGGGTTTGCAGCAGGGAGGCGCCATCTTTGTCTTCCGTGGAGGTCACGAGGCTCGAGGGGCCTCTCCAAATCTGGTGACGACTGAGAAGAGGACACAGGGAACGGGTTTGAACCAGGAAGGGGCAGCTGACAGTCACTCAGCTGATGGATGTTGACTGAACTTATGAAATGGACGTTGATTGAATCTACGAACTGCATGTGGATTGAATCTTTGACCTGCATGTTGACTGCATGTATGAAACGCATGTTGATTGAATTTATGAACTGGATGTTGAGTGAATCTTTGACCGGGATATTGACAGAATCTGTCAAGTGGAAGTTGATTGAATCTATGAACAGAATGTTGATGATTGAATCTTTGACCAGGATGTTGACTGAACCTTTGACCTGCAGGTTGAGTGAATCTCTGACCTGGATGTTGAGTGAATGTTTGACCTGGATGTGAACTGAATCTATGACCTGGATATTGACTGAATCTATGAACTGCATGTTGACTGAATGCATGAAATGGATGTTGATTGAATGTTTGACCTGGATGTTGACTGAAAGCTTCACCTGGATGTTGACTGAATTTATGAAGAGGATATTAAGTGAATGTTTGACCTGGATGTTGACTGAATCTTTGATCTGGATATTGACTGAATCTATGAACTCCATGTTGACTGAATGTATGAAATGGATGATGATTGAATGCTTGACCTGGATATTGACTGAAAGCTTGACCTGGATGTTGACTGAATGTTTGACCTGGATGTTGACTGAATCTATGAATTGGATGTTGACTGAATTTATGAAGTAGACATTAATTGAACGTTTGACCTGGATGTTGACTGAATCTCTGACCTGGACGTTGACTGAATCTCCGACCTGGATGTTGACTGAATCTTTGACCTGGATGTTGACTGAATCTCCGACCTGGATGTTGATTGAATCTTTGAGCTGGATGTTGACTGAATCTCTGACCTGGAAGTTGACTGAATCTATGAACTCCATAGGTTCATGCAGGACGAGGCAGAGCAAGAAACAAAATGGTGCCGGCCAGGATGGTGGACAGAGAAAGAGGACCCAGGGGAGGAGATGGGAGTGACCCGAAGAGAACGAGAAATTTAGGATTCCTTCGTAGGCAGGGGGCCGAGAGCAGACGCAAACCCCACAGACGCGATCGAGTCCGTCTCGGCCGTGCTCGCGAGACCCCATCTCGAGAGCCGGGCGCGGGCGGGCGCGTCTGCAATCCTGGCCCGACTTTCTTTCCCCTCCCCGTGTCTCTCTGTGTGTCTGTCCGTCTGTCCACCCCAGGGGTCCTGAAATGCCGGAAGGACAAGGCCTACGAGGGCGGCCAGCTGTGCGCCACCTGCGCGAGTCCCCGGCTGCTGAGGACCCGGGAGATCCAGCAGCTGACGCACGTCACCTGCGCCAGGCCGTCCATCCGGTCGCCCCTGAGGCCGAACCGCACGGGGGTCCCCGCGGACGAGGACGGGGACGAGGACGGAGAGGCCGACGACCACCAGGTGGCCCTGGAGGGGCTCCTGTCCTCCCCGGGGTGGACCGTCACCCTGAACATGACCGACGAGCACGGCAACGCGGCCGAGCTGGCCTGTACCATCAAGAAGTCGATCAACATCCGCCAGCTGCAGCTGAACCAGACGGACGCGGCCGGGACGGACGTGGACGCCACCGTGGGCCTGGACCTGGGCTGTCCGGTGACCCGGCAGACCTACGAGAGGCTGTGGAAGCTGATCGCGTACTACAGCGAGGAGCCGGTGACCCTGGTCAGGGAGCCCGGGGACGGCCATCGCTACCGCCAGGAGGCCGCTGAGGATGCGCTGTACTACACGGGCGTCCGGGTGCAGATGGCGGCCGAGCCCGCCTGGCTCCTGCAGCCGTCCGTCCGGATCCAGCTGGACCGGCGCCTCAGCACGGCCGGCCAAGTCCTGCTGTCCTTCGGCACGCGGTTCGTCCTCCCCGCGTCCGGCGAGGCGGCCGGGGACGCGGGGGCCGGCGGCTGGGTCATGGTGGACGCTGACGGGGCCGGCCCCCGGGCCCTGGCCGCTGTGGAAGGCTCTTCGTGCGTCCTGAGCTGCCCCGTCCACGCGTCCGAGCGTCCGTCCATCTCCTGGATCCTCCCGGACGGCTCCGTCTTGGAGGCCCCGACGACCGACCCGACCGGCCGGCTGTCCGTCCTCAGCAGCGGCCGTCTGACCGTCCGCTCCCTGCGGCCGTCGGACTCCGGCCGGTACGTCTGTGTGGCCCGGGTGGCCGGTGACGCGGACCACGCAGAGTACCGGGTCTCGGTGCAATCAACAAACGTCGCCCACACGGACTCGCCCGCGGCCACCGTGCGCACGGACGCCGGGCAGCCGCTGCTGCTGCCCTGCGTGGCGTCCGCCGTCCCCGAGGCCACGGTCACTTGGATCCTTCCGGACGCCACGGCCGTCGGTGCCACCGCCAATCGGTCGGACGCCTTCGTCACGCCCGACGGGTCCCTGTCCCTCCCCAGAACCCACGCGGGGGACGGCGGCCTCTACCGCTGCGTGGCCGTCAACCAGCGAGGGACGGACCGTCTGACCGTCAGGGTCGCCGTGACCAACAAGAGGCCGCGGCGTCCAGGCCCGAAACCGGCGTCCGAGTCCACGCGGGACATCGTCCAGGACGAGGGCGGCTCGGGCGAGGGGGACGAGGACCAGGCGTCCCCCAGGGCACCGGCCGGGGACGACAAGGCCAAGACAGGGCGGAGGAAGCTCAGAGTCTGGAAGGAGCCGGAAGCCAAGATGGCGGAGGGCCGCAGGTTCGAATCCAGGCGCAGAATCCAGGTGGCCAACAAGCAGATCAACCCCGAGCGCTGGGCGGACATCTTGGCCAGAGTCCGGGGCAGAAATGTCCGGAAGGGGACGGAGATCCCGGCCACCGCTCCCTCACCCGCGGGGCCGCAAATGTCACCCACGGCGGCATCGCCCGTGCGGTCACCTCCGTCCGAGCCTCCCCGACAGACGGCCACCGGCCCCGAGGATGAGTCCTCTGCCGACCCGGCCCCGTTCGGGGACGATGACCGGGTGTCCGGCCCCGTGTCGTCCACGTTGGACCCACTGGACGCTGTCAACGGGGAGGGAGCCGCTGGGCTTCGGCCCAGGACGTCGGACGCAGACGTCCCCGGGGTCACAACCGGTCAGCAGGAGCCTCCGCTGGAGGCTGGCTCCTTGGCGGAGGCCGAGACGGATGGACACTTCCATTTGGAGGTCAATTCAGAGGCCAGTGAGGTCGAGACCTTGGCGAGGGTCCAACCGACGTCCGCCATGTTGGTTTCTGGCTCTGGTCTACCAGATGTCCCCAGTGGCCATCTTGCAAGGAACGAATTAAGCGGTCAACAAACCCCACCGATGACCCAAAAGGGGACAAGGAAGAAGTCCCACTTTCGTCCGACGTCCGCCATGTTGGTCCCTTCTCCGTCATCTCCATGGGGACAAACGGGTAGCAGCCATCTTGAGAAAAGTAGCCTGAGCGCCCAACCAACACCACTGACCGGAAAGGGGATGAAGAGGAAATCACAGAGCGACTACACGACCTCCGGACCAGCGTGGAGTCGGAGCCAAGATGGCTTCTCCATCGCTGCTCCTCGTCCCACGTCCCTGGCACAGCGGGTGCCAAACACGGTCGCCGTTCCAGGGGACGAAGATGCCACCCCAACGGCCAGGGTGACATGGAGCCCCAAGACCCCGTCCCCGTCTCCCGGGGTCCCCCACGCTTCTCGAAGGAGAGCCAAAGGGAAGAGGAGATTCCGCCCCCATAAAGCAGTCGACCGGCAGAGGCAAACCCCAAAGATGGCGTCTCCTCCACCCCCAACCCCGACGATGCCGCCTGCTCGTGCCCCTCGGGTGGACACCACGGTCAGCACCCCCCGATCACAGAAGCCCACGCGGCTGGGACCCCAAGAAAGGCCGCGACGGAGACACGGGAAGAAACCCGGTAAGCACCAAGATGGCGCCTCCACCGTGAGCTCTGTGACCTCTGTGTCCCCACCCAGTCCTTCCCGGGGTCACGGCCACCGCCATCTTGTTCCGCCCACGCCTACGGATGGAGGCACCATTGGGGGCCCGTCTGGGGCCACCGGCTTGGGATATTATGTGACCGTCACCCCAAAAACCCTACAAGAGTCCAGGCCAGCCACAGATCGACCTGTGCCAGATGCACAGGGAAGAAACCAACATGGCGTCACCCATGGCCGTGACTATGGGACAGACGCGCCGGTCACTTCTACGTCCTCGGTGTCCACCGTGGGGAAATCGGGGGTCGAGCCGTCACCATTAGTCACTCGAGGAACACCAAGATGGACTCCTTCCAAGACAGCCCGGCCGGGGGAAGGACAGACAGATGCACCTGTTGGCGCTTTTGGGGCAGACCCGACAGATTCTCCCCATCCTAAAGAACTGGAGGACGTAGGTTTCCCTTCAGACTTCCTATCTGACCCTAAAGTCTCGTCCCCCTTTCGACGGGAAGAAATGGGTCACCCGGCCACCGTCCCCAAAATACGGATGGCGTTGACTTCCACTCAAGGGGGAACGACCGCCATCGGCGGTCAGAACGACGCCCAAGTCACCCACAGCGCGTCTGAAAGCGGACCCCAGAATCCCAGTCCTAGTCCCGTCTGGACAGACCACTGGATGTCTCCCGTGTCCCCGATAGAAAGGACGACCAAGCCCGCCATTGTCACCCCAACCTCACACCCGCCACCACCGGGTTCCACGGAAGGCGTCTCCTTCAATTTTGTGGGGAACCCAGAAACCGAAGGTCCACCGGTGACCAGAGACCTAACCCAACCCCAATGGCAGCCAAGGGACCCGTCTATGTCCTCGTCCCACCAAGATGGCGTCAACCAACCCCAATGGCGGCCGAGTGACCCATCTACGCCTTCTTCCCACCAAGATGGCGTCAACCAACCCCAGTGGCGGCCGAGTGACCCATCTACGCCTTCTTCCCACCAAGATGGCATCAACCAACCCCAATGGCAGCCAAGGGACCCGTCTATGTCCTCGTCCCACCAAGATGGCGTCAACCAACCCCAATGGCGGCCGAGTGACCCATCTACGCCTTCTTCCCACCAAGATGGCGTCAACCAACCCCAATGGCGGCCGAGTGACCCATCTACGCCTTCTTCCCACCAAGATGGCGTCAACCAACCCCAATGGCGGCCGAGTGACCCATCTACGCCTTCTTCCCACCAAGATGGCGTCAACCAACCCCAATGGCGGCCGAGTGACCCATCTACGCCTTCTTCCCACCAAGATGGCGTCAACCAACCCCAATGGCGGCCGAGTGACCCGTCTACGCCTTCTTCCCACCAAGATGGCGTCAACCAACCCCAATGGCGGCCGAGTGACCCATCTACGCCTTCTTCCCACCAAGATGGCGTCAACCAACCCCAATGGCGGCCGAGTGACCCGTCTACGCCTTCTTCCCACCAAGATGGCGTCAACTTATCCTCAGAGGAAGAGTTGGGGGAGGGACCGCTGCGGGGTGTGACCCCCAATCCTCGTCCACGTGGCCCAGATAGCCACCGCCGGGGTGACGGAACCCATTTGCCTCACCCCGGGGGCCGTGACCCCGTCACAACCCCCTTCCCAAAGGGAACGGTCCAGCCATTGCATATGGCGGCCACCGGGACTTCCTCTGGACATTGTGGAACATTCCAGCCTCCCCGTCGCACCACCGACAAACCCCAGATCCTCCCCAACGGCCAACGTCTCACGACCCCAAAATCACCAACGGCCACACCCGCCCCTTGGCGCAAACCCGGCCCCCTTAATAAGGTCACCGACCCCAAGAGGGACCCCAGACCCAATGGCTACGCCGAAGAGACCGGGCGTAATGTCTTCCCCGAGCCAAGAAACCCAATGCAGGGGTTCCCACAGCCGGGGGTCACCCCAAAGTCCCCGATGTCCACGTCCCTGACCCCGCTGACGGGACGCAGGAAAGTGGACCCTGGGCCCTACAACAGGGTCCATTCCCAGAGCTCCATCTTCAGGGCTCTTGGTCCCCCGGCTCCCCCGCTTTTTCCCGCTCCCCGCACCGTGGAACCACCGTCACCCCGGCCACCAACGTCCCCCGTGGCCGGCCCCACAAGGTCCTCCGTCCCCTTCCCTGTGTCTCCCGTCCAGCCTTCCAGAAGCTTCCAGCAGACCAGCCTGAAGGTCGTGGGGGGCGGCCCCCCTGCCTCCAAATTCTGGACGCTTGGGGAAAAACCCCAAATCATCAGCAAAACCCCACAGACGGTGTCCGTCAAGGCCGAGGCCGATGTCGTCTTCCCTTGCGAGGCCACAGGGAAGCCCAGGCCTTTTGTCACCTGGACCAAGGTGTCCACAGGTGGGTTCACGGAAAAGGGGACTCGTAGGGGAAACTGAGGCCCGGGTGGCTCCTGGCAACGCAGCAGAACGACCGTCCGGGGTTGTGCAAACCGAGATGGTCCCCATTACACGGGGGCAATGAGCACAAGACCCCGTGGCTAGCCCGACACGGGAAAGGGCGTGCAGGGTAGGACAAGACGACGTGTAGTTGGCACAAGAGTTTTCCGAGCCTGCGTAGTTCTGCAATGGGATGTGATCTTCCCGGAGGTGCACGGTTTTCGGGTCCCCTAAGGAGTCGCGCAGGAGGACATCTTGGGTCAGGACTGCATCCTTTTTCATGGCTGAACAGTATTCCCCAGTGGGCAGATACCGTCACCGATCGCTCAGTGGACACCCGGGCGTTGGCTACCGTGAAAACGGGTCCGAGTCCTCTTTCTCATCTCACTGAGTTGGGGGATGTACCCAGCAGTAGGACCGTGGTCTACAACCTGCAGTTCTATTTTTCACTTTGCAAGCACCGTCCTCTTGATGGGTTCCATTTTTCACTTTGCCATCACCGTCCCGGTGTGGCCGGGATTACAGGCCCCTCTGGATAGTTGAGATGAGGCCCTCCTTGCTGCCCTTGAACCACCCAAGCTCTCTCTGAGACATTTGCTTTTGCACTTGGAGGTGGGGCGGGGTGGCGGGGCTGGGGTGGGGGGGGAGCGGGGCTTGAAGATAATAAAATGAATAACTGACGGTACTTGACTTGACTGAACGCGTGTCGCCTTGCAGGAGCTCTGATGACGCCAAACACCCGAATTCAGCGTTTTGAGGTCCTGAAGAACGGATCTCTGGTCATCCACAACGTCCAGGTGCAGGACCGGGGTCAGTACCTGTGCACGGCCAGCAACCTGCACGGGGCGGACAAGACGGTGGTGCTGCTCTCCGTCACCGTCCAGCAGCCTCAGATTTCGGCTTCTCCTTACCAGGACGTCACCATCTTCCTGGGGGAAACCATAGCCATGGAGTGCCTGGCCAAGGGCAGCCCGGACCCCCAGATTTCCTGGATCTTCCCCGACAGGACGGTGTGGCACACGGTGTCCCCCGCGGCCAGTCGGGTCACCTTGCACGAAAACCGGACCTTGTCCATAAAAGACGCCACCTTTTCGGACAGAGGCGTCTACAGGTGCGTGGCCAGCAACGCAGCGGGGGCGGACAGTCTGTCCATCCGCCTGCACGTGGCCGCCCTGCCGCCGGTCATCCAGCAGGACCAGGCGGAGGACATCTCGCTGCCCCCGGGGCTCAGCATCCACGTCCACTGCTCGGCCAAGGCTGCGCCCCCGGCCAGCGTCCGCTGGGTGCTGCGGGATGGAACCCAGCTCCGGCCATCGCAGTTCCTGCACGGCCACCTCTTCGTCTTCCCCAACGGGACGCTGTTCATCCGGAACCTGACCCCCAAGGACAGCGGCCGCTACGACTGCGTGGTCTCCAACCCGGTGGGCTCGGCGCGCAGGACGGTGCAGCTGACCGTGCGGCGCCCCGCGGCTGCCAATGCGCACATCACGGGCTCCTCTCCCCCGAGGACGGACGTCGGCTACGGGGGGACCCTGAGGCTGGACTGCAGCGCGGCCGGGGACCCCTGGCCGCGCATCCTCTGGCGCCTGCCGTCCAAGAGGATGATGGACTCGCCGCTCAGGTGCGTGGACCCTGAAGTCCCCGGGGTGGCCGTGCGGGTCCCGTGCGCCCTGGGCGCATTGCGCTCGCGGGTTGGAGAGGGACAGGGGACCGACATGGCGCGCATGGGGAGCGCAGGGTGAGTGCGCACAGGCGCGGGGTGTCCAAGAGGGCGGTGGACGCGCTCTTCAGGGTGGACGCCCCTAGTTGACCATTTGGCTGTCGTGCGCCCCGGGCGCATTGCGCTCGCGGGTGGCAGAGGGATGGAGGGACCGACAAGGGCCTGTGTCCTGGTCCTAGATTGATGCGCACGGAGGTTGGGTGTCGAGAAGGGGGATGGACTTGCTCTTTTAGGGTGGCCGCCCCTTGCTGGCCATTTGGCTCTTGTTGGGGAGAGAGAGAGACAGAGAGAGAGAGAGAGAGAGAGAGAGAGGAAGAGGGACAAGCAGGCCGGAGGAGCACAGGAAGGGAAGAAAGTCAATCAACAAACTTGCTTGACTGACTATTCGTCGGTCTTGGGATAGTACAGGGTGGAAAAAAGCGTCGTGACTGAGCGCGACGCTTTTCGTCTGCGAATCTGTCACCCTCGGTGACATCCTCGCCGCCCCTTTTGGGGACGGAACCGCTGACCCCCCCAGCTGGCGGTGGCGAGGGTGGCGGCCATGTTCCCGGTCCCCCGTTCTTGTTTCGTGACCACCGCTCCCTGTTCCTCTGTCACGTCCGCAGCTCCGACGGCCGGATCAAGGCCTTCGCCAACGGGACGCTGCTGGTGGAGTCCGTCACCGACAAGGACGGCGGCGACTACCTGTGCGTGGCCAGGAACGGGGTGGGCGATGACCGTGTGGCCCTCCGGGTGAACGTGGTGATGAAGCCGGCCAAGATCGAGCACAAGGACGACCGCCACGACCGCCGGGTCTTCTACGGGGGGGACCTGAAGGTGGACTGCGTGGCCACCGGCCTTCCGGACCCCGAGATCTCCTGGAGTCTTCCCGACGGCCGTCTGGTCAACTCGCTCGTCCACCCCGGAGAGGACGACGGTGGCCGCTACATGGTCTTCCACAACGGGACCCTGTATTTCCACGAGGTCGGCATGAGGCAGCAGGGCGACTACACCTGTGTGGCCCAAAACCAGCTGGGCAAGGACGAGATGACCGTCAGGGTCACGGTGGTGTCCGGGCCGGCGGCCATCGCGGACGAGAGCTACCTGGCGCTCCGGGTCCCTTACGGGGACACGGTGACGGTGGCTTGCGCGGCCCGAGGGGAACCGGTGCCGAAGGTGACCTGGCTGTCCCCGGCCAACAGGGTCATCCCGTCCGCGTCCGAGAAGTACCACGTCGACGGGGAGGGGACGCTGGTCATCCGGAAGGTCCAGCGCTCGGACGACGGGAATTACACCTGCCTGGTCCGGAACAGCGGCGGGGAGGACCGGAAGACGGTGTGGGTCCAGGTGACTGTCCGGCCGCCCACGATCAACGGCCACCCGGACGCGGTCACCACAGTGCGGGAGGTGGCCGCCGGGGGGACCCGGAAGGTCATCGACTGCCTGGCCGAGGGCGTCCCGACGCCCAGGGTCCTGTGGTCACTCCCGGAGGGCGTGACCCTGCCGGCCCCCTACTACGGGAACGGGGTGACCGTCCACCAGAACGGCAGCCTGGACATCAAGACCCTGAGGAAGGCCGAGTCGGTCCAGCTGGTGTGCATCGGCCGGAACGAGGGCGGGGAGGCCAAGCTGATCGTCCAGCTGACCGTCCTGGACCCGGGGGGGAGACCCCGGTTCCGCGACCCCGCGGCCGAGGCCATCACGGCCACCGCCGGCCACACCATCAACCTGAACTGCTCGGCCACGGGGACCCCGAGGCCCACGCTGTCCTGGGTCCTTCCCGACGGCACCGAGCTGCGCGGTGGACAGCGGCTCGGCCGGTTCTACCACAGAGCGGACGGCGTGCTCCTCGTCAGCGGCCTGTCCCCGGCGGACGCCGGGCCGTACCGCTGCCTGGCCAGCAACCCGGCCGGCCACGCCGAGCGGCTGGTGTCCCTCAAGGTGGGCCGGGAACCCGACCCCAGCGGCCACCACCGCAACCTGGTCAGCATCACCCACGGCGAGACCCTCCGGCTGCCCTGCCCGGCGTCCGGGACCTGGACGCTGCCCGGTGGCCTCTCGCTGGACAGTCCCCAGGCCTGGGGTCGCTTCTCCGTCTCAGACGACGGGACCCTGACCGTACGCGGGGTGTCGGTGTTCGACCGGGGGACTTACCTGTGTCGGGGGGACGCCGGCCACGGTCCTTCTGTGGTCAGCTTCCCGGTCGTCGTCATCGCCTACCCGCCCAGGATCACCACCGAGCCGACGCCGGTCATCTACGCCCGTCCCGGCCACACCGTGACGATGACCTGTATGGCCGTGGGGATTCCCAAAGCCGAGGTCACCTGGGACACCCCGGACGGGTCACGGCTGACCGTGGGGACCCAAGCTCGTCTCTACGGCAACAGGATGGTCCACCCGCAGGGCTCCCTGACCATCCAGAGCGCCACCGCGAGGGACGCCGGCTTTTACAAGTGTGTCGCCAAGAACCTGTTGGGGACAGACTCCAAGGCCACCTACGTCCACGTCTACTGAAGAGTCCACCGTGTCCTCCACCTCACGCGACCCGAGGGCCGGCCACCGACGGGTCAGGAAATTCAAGATGGCGGGCCCGTGGCCCCGGACGGCCCAGTGTGACCTGGACTTTGACCCGGGCTCCGTCCGAAAGGACGGGGGTCACGGGGGATCTTTGGGATCTGCCATCCCGACCCCGGGCCGTCAGCTCGTCCACGGGATTTTCCCTGGGGTCCACGGGGCAGCTCGGGATTTTGCAAATGGCGCCCCTGTTTGGGAGAGCGTCTTGGAGCTGGAGAATTTGTCCCCAGCCCCAGGGGCGACGATGCTTTAGGTGCGACCCTCTTCGGTTTCCAGGTGACGGGACCTTCCGGGACGTCCCATTTATTTGGGATTTCTCTCTCTC
>NC_133405.1:145434062-145458101 GCF_047511655.1 Castor canadensis
CCATCCACCCATCCATCCACCCATCCATCCATCCATCCATCCGTCCATCCATCCATCCATCCACCCATCCATCCATCCATCATCCATCCACCCGTCCATCCATCCGTCCACCCATCCATCCATCTGTCCATCCATCCTTCCATCCATCCATCCACCCGTCCATCCACCCATCCACCCATCCACCCACCCACCCACCCACCCACCCATCCACCCGTCCATCCATCCGTCCACCCACCCGTCCATCCATCCATCCTTCCAGTCTATCTAGGTTCAATTCCCGCTCCATCGTTCTCCTTTTCCCCACGATAATGAGTTTCCCCAGGTCTCATTTTTCCATTTTCATTCATGAGTGCGTAATATTCCACCACGTTCACCTCCCCCCTTCCGGGGATATTAATGCTTTTCTTTGTTTCTTGGGTTTTTTTCTTTTTTTTTTTTTTTTGGTTGCTTGTCGTGTTGTTTAACCAAATACCATGGAGTTTGGGATTTGCACCGAATGCACGGGGTCGTGGTCGGGTGATCGACCTCCATTGGGAAGTATTGATTAGGCTTCTGGGAAAAATCAGTGAGCCGATTGCCACCGTGAAGAAAAGGACGAAAGAAGATTTTATTCCCAATGGCTTCAGGGACAGTGGGTCAAAATAACACGAGCTGAGCTGCACAAAGTGGCCTCAATCGTGGAGTCAGTTTGTTACCTGCTGCGCCCAGCAGTCACAGAGAAACCTCACAAAACGGGGCAATTAAAAAATGAATAAATAAAATGTCATTAAATAGAATAAAGGAATGCTCATAAAATCAAATAACACCTTGCCCCCCAGTCGCAAAACAGGCTGGATATTTTTATCCGGTCTTCATGGAAACCTCAAGCACCCACTGTTTGTAGACTGACTAAACGTTTGTTAGCATTCTGTAAAACCTTCATGGCTGTTTCCCAAGTACAAAGTCGCCTTCCCGCTCACAAATCTCCATGCCGGAATATTGGGGACCCCTCCGGGAATCCTGCCAGCTGCTATTTCCCTACATCTCACCCCAAAACAGACCCCACAATTAATCCGTCCTGCTAAATGTTAGCAAAAATTTAAATTAGAATTAGAGAATTTCAGGACTCTGAGCTGAATGGGCGGACTCAGGACGTGAGTCACTTGTGGACCACAGATTACCAGAGAGAGGAAAATTGGCGGGAGTTAGAGAGAGAGAGAGAGAGAGAGAGAGAGAGAGAGAGAGAGAGAAAGGGAGAGAAGGAGGGAAAAAAAAAACAAATATTCACTTTGCAACCCAAAGGCTGTGGGGGAAACGAGAGAGCGCCAGACCCCGTGTGCAAAACTCCTCCTCGGTCTCAAATGTTACCTAATGGGTGGGGAAAACCGCTGAGGCCTCTCATCTGAGAGACTAGAGCGAGGCGAGCGAGCTGGGCTCGTTCAGACTTGTCCCAGCCTCTGCAGGCTGAGGGTGGAGCTCACGAATCCCCCCTTTTTTTTGCCAAAAGAAACAACAGACGCACTCAAAAAAAACCTCTCTCTAAAACTCTCTCCAGATGCCTGGGAGATGAGTCACTCCGGAGTCTGAGCTGCAATCAGCAGCAGTGGAAAAAAGAGCGAGCGAGACAGCGAGAGAGAGAGAGACAGAGAGAGAGCTGAGGGAGACTTCTGCACAGGCCATTGGTTGCAGGCTGGGGGGACTTTTATTTTGTTGTAGGCTGGGGGGACTCTTATTTTGTTGAAGGAAACTGAGGTGGAAAATTCTCTCTCTCTCTCTCTCTCTCTCTCTCTCTCTCTCTCACTCCCTCCTTCCTGGCCACCATGTCCTAGACTCTTCCTGGCCGCCATCTTGTTCTGCCTCACCGTGTCCAAGGCAAAGGACCTAAGGTGATCATGGACTGACACTCTGACACCAGGACCCCGAGCCGCCGGTTTGGTTGGGATTTTATGGAGATGATGGGAGGGCCGGGCCTCAGCAGGTGACGTCCCACGGGGGGAAGGGTGGTGAGGACACCGCGGTCAACCGCGGTCTCAGAGAGGGGGGGGGGAACGGATGGACAGACGGACAGATGGACACAGTCCCCACCCTGGTGTGCGTGGCTGAGGAAAACCGTCATCGCTGGGGTTTTCCAGGGAAGTGAGTAAGTCCTGATCAGAGCAATGGAAAACAGCTCCTCGTTCCTCCGGCCTTGCGGCCTGGCCCGCACTTAAAAGCACGATGGCTTCGAACGCATTAAAAAGCAGGCGGCGTCCCCGAATCAAAAACGTCTCCACCCGGCCTTCCAAAATGCCACATTGCACCCGCCCTGGTTCAACGTTCACAAAGCAATCAACAACCTTAATAATTGCAATCAACAAACACGTGCAAACTTCCTCCCCGGGTAAACAGAATTCAGCTCTGCATGAACCCGAACTCAGGATAACCTGTGCCCTGGCTGAATTATAATAATTCCAGCACGTGAATAAAAAGACTAACATCACACAGTCAAACAATAAAAGTAATAATAATAATAATAACAAAAGTCTCCAACCGAGAGCTTCTTAAAAAATGCAGATTGACTAATAGTTGTATGGATTCGTCCATTGATTGACTAATAGTTGTATGGATTCGTCCATTGATTGACTAATAGTTGTATGGATTCGTCCATTGATTGACTAATAGTTGTATGGATCCGTCCATTGATTGACTAATAGTTGTATGGATCCATCCATTGATTGACTAATAGTTGTATGGATTCGTCCATTGATTGACTAATAGTTGTATGGATTCGTCCATTGATTGACTAATAGTTGTATGGATTCGTCCATTGATTGACTAATAGTTTTGTATGGATTCGTCCATTGAATGACTAATAGTTGTATGGATTCGTCCATTGATTGACTAATAGTTGCGCCATCTTGGGGGTGAGGGTTCCAACATGGGATCTAATACTCCCTTTGCACTTTGTAAAGATTCCCTGAGCAGCTGAGCTTACCTTTTGGGGTGCCCTACACAACGATCCCGTGCACCGGGCTGTCAAATGTCAAGATATTTATTTGGGGCGGGGGGAACCAAGAAGATGGAGACCAAAGCCCGCACACCTGACTCACAGCAAAGGAACGATGTCTGTCACCTGAGTTCTGGGGCTCAGTCTGTGACATGCTCGATGGGAGTCTAACTTGGGACGAGCAGAGGGAGGATGGGGTCAGGAGTCCGAGCGCCAGATGGCAGGGACTTCTGCCCGGACAGTGGGACGCTCCCGAAGCCCAGCTGCCCCGTCGGATTTCGATCACGTCCCGGACAGACGTCCTGTCTTCCGAGCCGGCGCCTCGTTCTCGGGCAAGGCCTGGTCCACGGGGTGAGGACGGCCTGCACTTTTGGGGTGCAGCTGACACCTCCCCGGCACTGGGGCGGCCCCGGCCTTGACCTCGTTCTTTTATGGCCTCCGCTGCTGGCTGCCGGGTCCGCCGAGGCCGTGACGGCGCAAAATGGCCTGGGTGTGGGGGGAAAGCCGGGTCCCGTGGAGGGGCTCAGTGGGGACCCCAAAGGACGCTAAGACCCCCACACTGCTCGTGCCGGGTCCCTCAAAGGTCTCTCTCTCTCTCTCCTTATCTCTCTCTCTCTCTCTCTCCTTGTCTCTCTCTCTCTCTCTCTCCTTGTCTCTCTCTCTCTCTCTCTCCTTGTCTCTCTCTCTCTCTCCTTGTCTCTCTCTCTCTCTCCTTGTCTCTCTCTCTCTCTCTCTCTCCTTGTCTCTCTCTCTCTCTCCTTGTCTCTGTCTCTCTCCTTGTCTCTCTCTCTCTCTCGTCTCTCTCTCTCTCTCCTTGTCTCTCTCTCTCTCTCTCTCCTTGTCTCTCTCTCTCTCTCCTTGTCTCTCTCTCTCTCTCTCTCCTTGTCTCTCTCTCTCTCCTTGTCTCTCTCTCTCTCTCTCTCTCCTTGTCTCTCTCTCTCTCTCCTTGTCTCTCTCTCTCTCTCCTTGTCTCTCTCTCTCTCTCTCTCTCCTTGTCTCTCTCTCTCTCTCCTTGTCTCTCTCTCTCTCTCCTTGTCTCTCTCTCTCTCTCTCTCTCCTTGTCTCTCTCTCTCTCTCCTTGTCTCTCTCTCTCTCCTTGTCTCTCTCTCTCTCTCCTTGTCTCTCTCTCTCTCTCCTTGTCTCTCTCTCTCTCTCTCTCCTTGTCTCTCTCTCTCTCTCCTTGTCTCTCTCTCTCTCTCCTTGTCTCTCTCTCTCTCCTTGTCTCTCTCTCTCTCTCTCTCCTTGTCTCTCTCTCTCTCTCCTTGTCTCTCTCTCTCTCTCTCTCTCCTTGTCTGTCTCTCTCTCTCCTTGTCTCTCTCTCTCTCTCCTTGTCTCTCTCTCTCTCTCTCTCTCCTTGTCTCTCTCTCTCTCTCCTTGTCTCTCTCTCTCTCTCCTTGTCTCTCTCTCTCTCTCTCTCCTTGTCTCTCTCTCTCTCTCCTTGTCTCTCTCTCTCTCTCCTTGTCTCTCTCTCTCTCTCTCTCTCCTTGTCTCTCTCTCTCTCTCCTTGTCTCTGTCTCTCTCCTTGTCTCTCTCTCTCTCTCGTCTCTCTCTCTCTCTCCTTGTCTCTCTCTCTCTCTCTCTCCTTGTCTCTCTCTCTCTCTCCTTGTCTCTCTCTCTCTCTCCTTGTCTCTCTCTCTCTCTCTCTCCTTGTCTCTCTCTCTCTCCTTGTCTCTCTCTCTCTCTCTCTCTCCTTGTCTCTCTCTCTCTCTCCTTGTCTCTCTCTCTCTCTCTCTCTCTCCTTGTCTCTCTCTCTCTCTCCTTGTCTCTCTCTCTCTCCTTGTCTCTCTCTCTCTCTCTCTCTCCTTGTCTCTCTCTCTCTCCTTGTCTCTCTCTCTCTCTCTCTCTCCTTGTCTGTCTCTCTCTCTCCTTGTCTCTCTCTCTCTCTCCTTGTCTCTCTCTCTCTCTCTCTCTCCTTGTCTCTCTCTCTCTCTCCTTGTCTCTCTCTCTCTCCTTGTCTCTCTCTCTCTCTCCTTGTCTCTCTCTCTCTCTCCTTGTCTCTCTCTCTCTCTCTCTCCTTGTCTCTCTCTCTCTCTCCTTGTCTCTCTCTCTCTCTCCTTGTCTCTCTCTCTCTCTCTCTCCTTGTCTCTCTCTCTCTCTCCTTGTCTCTCTCTCTCTCTCCTTTCTCTCTCTCTCTCTCTCTGTGTCATTTTTGTCTCTCTGTTGCCTTTTCTCTTTGTCTCTATCTGTGTGTCCTTCTGTCTGTCTTTCTGTTTGTCTCTCTGACGCTGTGTCTGTGTCTGTATTTGACGTTTTTGTCTCTCGGTCCCTGTGTGTTTCTCGTCTCTCTCTCTCTCTGCATCTGTCTGTCTGTCTGTCTCTTTTTGTCTGGAGTTTTTCTCTCTGTGTCTCTATCTCTGTGTCTTTTTTTGTCTCTTTATGTGACTGTCTCTCTGTCTCTGTGTGTGTGTGTCTGTCTGTCTGTCTGTGTCTTTCTGCGTCTCTGTCTGGTTTTCTCTCAGGGTCTGTGTCTCTCTCTGCCTCTCTTTACCCGACTGTCTCTCGCTCTGTCTCTGTCAGCCGGACTTTCTCCTCTGTCTCTGTCTGTGTCTCTGTCCTCATGTGACCATCTGTCTGTCCGTCTGTCTTGTTGTCTCCCTGTCTCTCTGTTCCTATCTCGTGTCTCTCTGTCTCTCTGTGTCTGTCTGTCTCACTCTGTCTCTCTCTCTCCATGTGTCTGTCTGTCTGTCTTTACTATCTGTTTCTGTCTCTATCTGTGTGTCATTTTCTGTCCGTCTCTCCGTCTTTCTGTGTCTACTTGAATGTGTTCTCTATCTCTGACCCTGTCTGTCTGTGTCTGTCTGTCTGTCTGTCTGTCTCTCTCTCTCTCTCTCTCTCTCTCTCTCTCTCTCTCGCAACGCCTGCACTTCCCGTCCACCCTCGAGCTGGAGTCAGAAGCGTTTGCCGGCCGGGCCTTTGCTGCAAACCCTCGCTCGCTCGCTCGCTCGCTCGCTCTGGCTGACGACGTCGTGGACACCCGGCCCCTGCAGGCCCAGCGGGGGGCTGAAGGGCCACCGCGGGGTGACGGTGGCCTTTGCAGGCGGCCCGGGTCCCGGCCACGCCGGCCTGCGGGGAGGCGTCGCCCGCGCACGACCTCGGCTTCGCAGCCCCGGCTCCGCGGGCCCAGCGCGGCCCCCGTGCGACAGCGGAAACCAAAGCCCTGACTCTCGGACGTCGCCCTGGGGGTTGCGCAGAGCCGCCAGCCCAGGCGGAGGACGGACGCCGGGCCACCACTCGGCCTGTCCCCCGGCCCCAGCCGCACTTGGGGACGCTGCAGTTCACCCCCGGCTTTTGCCGCCACGGGCCGGGTTTTGCCTTTGGCTCAGGGTGCGAGGAGAAAACACGCGGCTGCGAGGCCGAGCTCGCTGCCCACGCACAGGCAGGAAGCAAGGCTCGGCCCGCATGTTCTGCAAAAGCTGAGGTCGTGCAAGGCATCGAGGGGAGGGAAAATAAATGTGCACTCATTTTCTTTTCTCTGCAACACCCTGACTGCAGACGCAGGCAGGCACTGGGGTCTCAGCTCCCCGAAAGGAAAATTCCCACCCCGTGATGCGAACCCCACACCGCCAGACCTGGCCCCAGGTCGAGGGGCCGGATTGTCCACCCGTTTTATTCTGGTGTTTGCACACAAATGGTGTCTGGGACCCAATTCACCCCTCTAGTCCCCTCTTACCAGTCACCTTCTGAGATGCTAAAACATGGGGTTGACTTGTGTCCCTTTGGTCACCTTGGCTCTGACCGAGCTGGGGTTCTCTTTTGGCTTCTTTGACTACAAATGCACATTTATTTTTGCACGACACAGAGCAGGCTCCAAGGACAGCCAGGGAGCAGCCGCCCAGGCTGGAATCCATGCCGTGTTACCCAGGATGACATCACATCACAGCGATGACCGCAATGCTAGAGGAAAGGTCACCGGGCAGGATCAAAGATAATAGAGTGAATATCTGACAACGAAAGGATGCACTCTGACTTCGTGTGAGCACCTGTGCACCCCGCTGCCAGACAGGGGAACAGGAGCCGGGGCGATCGAAATCCGAGACTCTTTCCTTTCGGGCCTTTGTGGGCCCGAAGTTAAATTGGTTCCTTGGGGATTCACTGCAGACATAAAAGTCATCAGCCGTATGTGACCCTCGGGGCAGCTGGGGCCGCCTGCGGTGCTGACGAAAAACGCAAACAGATGTTTCTCGTTCCCGCTTCTCCTCACAGGGTGGGTTTCTCCCCGTCACACTTCGTCTGCCACATATCACTGAAAAAACCCCACTGCCTGCACCTTTCAATTTCTGTGTTTTGATGAACTCCTCACGCACAGAGCTTAGGCGCGGACGCGCTGAACAACGCCCCTTCTGTCGCCAGATCAATCCTCCGAAAACACCACTCCCGTCACCCCTTTGTGCGAGAAAATCCTTCAGTCATCAGGCAGCACCAACAGGGTGAAAAGAAAACCAGAAAACCGGCCATGCAAGTCCCTCCATAGCAAGACCCAAATGCTCTACTTTCCGTCAATCACCCTGGCTCCTCCCAGACAAATCTTCCCGAGGAAAATAGTCAGTCAATGGCCACTGACCTCCCATTCTCGGCCCCACGTCAGCCCCCCGGCTCCAGCATCTGCCCTACAGTCCGCATTCATCTTCCTGTCCACATCCCACTGTGGGCTCCCAGAGAACCCAGACCCTCCGAATCCCTTTCCCTAGAGGAATTCAGCCTCACCCAGTCCACACCCTGAAAACATCGAGCTTTGTGCAGATGTCTGCGCACAGGACCGGTGTCCGACCCTTAGAAAGGGTCACATAAGATGTCATCGTGGCCCAGAAAACACAAGCAAAATCCCCCAGAAATCCCACCTCCATTTCCCCAGAAGAGGAAGGCAATAACCCAGAGGATGTCCATCGATCAGCTACGACCGGTCATCTCAGTTCAAATCCACCCTCGACATCAACTCAGTAACGCTGTGCTTGGGATTTCTGAAAGGTTCTCAGGGGAAATTTCACAAAACATGAGTCATTGAGCAGAAACACAAGCCGCCCACATTTGGTCTCCTATCTTCAATTTCAGAGAAACTCAGAGCAGGCTGGGGGTGGAGGTTCATAAAAGACTCTGGAATGAATGAGAGTCAGTCACATGTTTTATCTTCTCTGCTCCTCTGTAATCTTCCCTTACCTCTCAGTTCTTTCCCTGTCTTTTCCATCTCTCTTTCACTGTGTCTCTGTTTCCCTATTTCTCCTTCTGTTTCCATCCATCCACCCACCCATCCACCCATCCATCCACCATCCATCCATCCATCCATCCACCCACCCATCCACCCATCCACCCATCCATCCATCCACCCACCCATCCATCCATCCACCCATCCATCCATCCACCCATCCACCATCCATCCATCCACCCATCCATCCACCCACCCATCCACCCATCCACCCATCCATCCACCCATCCACCCATCCATCCATCCATCCACCCATCCACCCATCCACCCATCCATCCATCCACCCATCCATCCATCCACCCATCCATCCATCCACCCATCCATCCATCCATCCACCCATCCACCCATCCACCCACCCATCCATCCACCCATCCACCCATCCACCCATCCATCCACCCATCCACCCATCCACCCATCCATCCATCCACCCATCCATCCACCCATCCATCCATCCACCCATCCATCCACCCATCCATCCATCCATCCACCCATCCATCCATCCACCCATCCATCCATCCACCCATCCATCCATCCGGGGTCTGAGGAGGGGCAGAGGCGTCATGGCGGCCAGGCCGGGTGACCGGGCTCAGCTGGTGACACCAGGGCAGACTGGGAGCCGGTCACCAGGTGGCGCCCTCCTCCTCCCAGACCCCAAATTTTGGGGCTGTTTTCCTCATTTGGGCACCGTGTCCCCTATTTATTCAATGGAGCCCCCTGTTCTTCATGGTTCCTCTATTTCCTCTTGGTCCCTCTCTCTCTTCGTGGTTCCCCTTTTTCTTCGTGGTTCCCACCTTTCCTCATGGTTCCCCTCTTCCTCACGGTGTTCCCGCCCCAGGCCCTGCTATGGGACCTTGGTCGTTCCTACAGCGCGGACCCTACAGCCGAGCTCAGGGAAGGTCCCCGGGCCCCACAGAGGGGGCACGTGACGTCATGACGTCAGCGTCTGCAGTCACCCCGGCCGGGTGACACTGTTGTCACCCGTCACCCACGGGGATATCCCATTCCCGGCCCCAAACCCTCCCCAGATGCCCAGATGTCGCCTGCGGGGTCACCGCCACCTCATAATCAAGCCTGGGATGCATGTTTGATGACGGACTATTAGACCGTAGGGATCGTGGTGCCCCAAAAGATGGCATGTCACCTGAGGCGCCGGGTCACGCGGGGTCAACATGCAGACAGACTCTGGACGTCCTGTTGTCTGAATCTGTCTGTCCTCTGCAGGATCCATCACCAAAAACCGAGACCTAAATTGTAGGAATAAGGTTGTCTGCCTTCTTCGGGGTTGCGTAGGTTTCCTGCGGGAAGATGGGAACCGAAGAGGGAGGGGTAAGAATTCCCGGCCTTTCACGCTGGTGACGTCACGGGTCGGTGGCTCGGTGACGTCATCGCGCGTGTGACGTGCGCACGTGCCTCTGTAGAAGGTGACAAGGAAACCCCACAGAAATGACCGCTTTCCCCCAGGGCCAGGGGACATTTGAGACTCACGGCATCTTCCAGCTATGCTGTCCTTTTTTGGGGGCAGAAAAACCAGGTCCATCCCGGGACCCCCACTCCAAAATCAAGGATTCCCAAACACGATCCCAATACCCTAAAGGGTCTGGTAGCTTCCCCTCAGTCCTTGCCCAGTTTGCATTAAGTAAAAACTCCGCTGCATTTTTTTCAGTCAGTTTGCAAACTCTCAGCCGTGACCCAAATCCCACAGGGGACCCCGTGAGCCAAGGAAAGCTCTTGCAGTTCCCCTGTACAAACAGGAATCTTGCATTAATGAGGATTTGGGGTCGGTGTGGGAAGGCAGGTAAAGATGAGGTCATGGCGGCTCTCACCTGCAATCCTGGCTGCGTGGGAGGCAGAGATCAAGGGGACCATGGTTCGAGGCCAGCCCCAGGCAAAGGGTTTGCAGAACGCCATCTCAACTGATAGCACAGGTGGGTGCGGCAGTGCCCGGCTGTAATCCCAGCTAGGGGGGCCACAAGCCTGTTGATTGGATGGAGCCACCAGCCTATTGGATGAGGCCACGCCCCCTTCAGGGTGAGTCTGCCTCACCGGGATGGCTGGCCACCATGCCAATCATCGGCGGACCCGCCCCCTCGGAGCCACGCCCACTCACCTTGGCTGCCGGGGCGTCGCAGAGACAGAGCGGCGCTGCGGGCGGCTTCAGTCGATCAGTTGTCAGTCAACATGCACGGTGGTGACATCCCACTCCGATTTGTTCCCTCAAGTGTGCAAAGTGACCAAAAAAAGCAGGGCTGTCAGCTGTGGCAATGGGAAAACCATGGACGAGGTCCCGTTGTCAATAAAACTTTATTGGTCACTGCAAATTAACAAAGTCATATTCTTTTGAGAATATTTTTAAATATGAAAAATTTAAAAAATGACATTCCAGGCTCATAGCCAGCCGGGTTTCCTTACTTCTGTAATAAATAAAGAAAGAAGATGGCGGAAAATTCCCTAATCTGACAATAAAGAAAAAACAGGGTGTCATTGTGACATTTGCATAGGTGATCAGACGGACTTTCATCCAATTCAATAGATTGATAGACGATAGGGGAAAGGAGAAACGGTGACGTCACGCCCACCTTCAGGCCGAGTGACGTCACACCCACCTTCAGGCCGAGTGACGTCACTTCCGGGACGTCCTTGGATCCCCTTCTCCAGGACAAAATGACGTCATGCAATGTTGGGGACCCAGCTGAGGGAAGTGTGGGGTCGGCTTGTTCAGCTGGGTGTGCAGCCAGAAGGACGATGGCTGCCCTTGGCCCATTGACTGACTCTCTGCCCGCAGGACGCCCCAATCAACCCTCCTTCCTTCCCATTGGTCGTGTCGGGCATTTTGTGACAGTCACAGAAAGCCAAGGAATGATCCTAAAAACCACACGCTGTATGGGGCCGGGCGCCATGACTCACGCCTGTAATCCCAGCTGCCTTGGAGGCTGCGGTTGGGAGGACCGAGGTTCGAGGCCAGCCGGATTTTTAGAGACCCCATCTTGAAAATCACCCGTGCAAACCGGGCAGGAGGTGTGGCTCTCGCCACCCAGCACCTGCCTTGCCAAGGTCACGTCCTAAGTTCAAATCCCAGTCCCACCAAGAAAGAAAAAATGAACTCCCGGGACTGAATTTTCTTTTCTTTTCTTTTTTTTTCTTTCTTTCTTTCTCGTTTTTTGCTGACATTTTCCAACTGAGCATTTCTGTGTACCGATTTGTGGTTTTTCTATTTAATAAACTCTGACAAATCTGGCTTTTTTCCCCCTAAATGGTGTAAACAGCCAAGTTTCATTACAGACCTCATTTCTGAGAAGACTCTTGTGGAAAACAAAACAGAAAAACCCACTGAGGCCGAGACCAGACTTCCAGGTCTACACGGCTTGCAATCCGCTTGTAACTCGGGGTCGCTTCTTAAAGAAATTTCTCTAAACGTTTGATGATGCTTCGACGGCGGGCCGTGTGCAGTTTTGCAGTGGGGTCCGGTTTCTGTGTCTCACAACAAACAGGGGCACCGGAAGTGAAGTTATTCAGTCAACAATTATACCATCGAATAGTCAGTCTGCTATCTTCAAACCCTGATACAGAATATTTTGTTCAAAAGCAAAAATAGCTTTGTGTAAAAAAAAAAAAAATGTAAAATCTCGCCAGTTTTGTGAGTTTGCTCCTAAATGCTTCCAGACTCAGTAACCACCCGCAAAATCCTCACAGATAAGATACTCAGTTAAAACACACACACGCAATTTTTGGCGTTTGAGCTCAAATTTAAAAAAGAAAAATTAGAAAGACCTATGCTGCGTCCACGCGACCAGCTGCAAGAAAATGCAAAAAGCTTTCGCCTCCTTTGAACCAGAACGCAAACTTTTGAGCCTTGCTCCCTTCCTCCCCGCCCCATATAAACAAATCAAAGGAATTTGGAGTCATTTGGGTAAAACCAAAGAAAATGAAACTTTCTACATTTGCACCTGGTTTTAATTGACCCTGAATTTTTTTTTTCCTTTTTTTCTGTTTAGGGCAAGTCCAGATCCTCTGTCAAAATAAATAAATAAATGAAATGTCACTGGGAAGTTGTTTGGGTCTTGTTGCCTAAAAAATGCAATTTTAACTTGTTTTCAGGGTCGTGGCAAACCCGGCAGCCAGCATGGAGGAGGAGGCATGCAGCAGGGAAGACTGATCCGGCCCCATCTGCCCATTGAGTGACTTATAGATGATTGGGACGCGGGCGTGCGGCTCTACTACCGTGTATACGGTAGACCGCTTTCTCCCCCCCCCCCCAGGGCGGAAGAGGAGCCGATATTACCGTATGTACGGTACACTCCCTTGCCCCGCCTCTTCCGGCCCCGCCCCTGATTGACAGGTCCGTAGCTGTCAATCACAGCTCCAAGGCCCCCTAGACAAAGGACCCGGATGTTGGTCACTATGGCTGACGGTCCCACGTCATCTGGGAAGCTGAGCCCGGGTTTTTGGAAGCCGTCAGCCACTTCACACGAGGGTGCTGTGTCTGCACCGACCTCCCGGCCACCGGGAGGCGCCACGGTCCTCCTTCTGCAGGAGGAAACTCAGCAGCACTTGGCCAGCCTTTTTCCCGGCTGCGTATGTCTCCACGGCGGTGATCTAAGTCCATGAGAAGTAAATAGGGGACCGCCTGGCCCAGGCCTTGCAGTGAAAGCAGGAGCTTGCCTGTGCTCAGTCCTCGGGTGCAAATGGAGTCTACCGTAAACACGGAAGCCCAGAGCCGCCCCCGTCCCCCCGGGGATCCTAGGACTCTAGGACAAGTCCCGAACCCAGACCCCGGGAGGCAAGGGGACATTACCATATATGTCCCGAGCTCAGCTTCCGGGGGAAGTGCGAGTGATATCCGCCCCCGCAGGGTCCGTCCAATGGCAGCCCTGTGGGCTGCACTGACTCCGCCCACCATGGATCCATGAATGACAGCACTGACTCCGCCCACCATGGATACCTGTGATTGACTGCAGCACTGACTCCGCCCACCATGGATCCATGAATGAGTGACATCACTGACTCCGCCCACCATGGATGCATGAATGAATGACATCTCTGACTCCGCCCACCACGGATACATGAGTGACATCACTGACTCCGCCCACCATGGATACATGAGTGACTTCACTGACTCCGCCCACCATGGATGCATGAATGAATGACATCACTGACTCCGCCCACCACGGATACATGAGTGACATCACTGACTCCGCCCACCATGGATGCATGATTGACAGCTGACTCGGCCCGTACACCAGGAGGGAGCTTGACTCTCCCGCTGGGTCCCCGTTTTTGTTCCTTCTGCCCTACTTTGAAAAACCTCAACTTCATTTCCTCCCCTCGCTCACAAAGGCGTCGGCCTGCCAAGCCCAGGGATCGATTATGCAGTCATCAAACCTCCTTTGATGTCTTCATCGAGACCGAAACATATGCGGGTTCAGCATTTTCTCTGAGGAGCAAAAGCAATGGCTCTGCACCCCCGAAATCCCTGGGCCTCCCCCAGCTATGGACGTCACGGCCGTGGCGCTGTCACCGGGTCCCCACCCCCCACCCCCGTCCCTGCAGGATGCATCTGAGCCAGAAGCGTCCTGTAGGGGCTTAAAATTGCAGAAATCAGTGCATTTTCCCTGTGCACTCTGCAAACCCCACCCTGCAAACCCCAGTGTGCAAATCCCACTATGCAAACCCCACTATGTAAAACCCCACTGTGCAAAACCCTATGTGCAAACCCCAGTGTGCAAATCCCAATGTGCAACCCCCCCCCCGCAAACCCCCTGCAAAACCCCGCTCTGCAAAACCCAATGTGCAAACCCCACCCCGCAAACCCCACTCTGCAAACAAAAATGTGCAAAGCCCGGCCATGCAAACCCCCAGCATGCAAATCCCCGGCAAAAACCCCAATCTGCAAAAACCCCACTGTGCAAACCCCAGCTGCTCCTGCACAGCCTTTCCTTCCCTGAGCCCCAGGCCCGGCCTCGCTCAGCTCCTCCCTCTCTCTCTCTCTCTCTCTCTCTCTCCTTCCCCCTCACAAAGCCTCTCTTTGTTCTGCACCTCGCCTGCCATGAAACCCGACCCTGCAGCTCGCTCTTTTTCCTCCCAGCAACAAGCAAGCCAGGAGGGGCTCCTGCCCAGAGGGACTGACGGACGGACGGACGGAGGGACAGACAGCTGGGCTCAGGCCCGCAGGAGGAGCTCGGGTTTGCAGCGAGGGTGCAAACGCAACGCGACGCGATGCAATGTTTTCCGCGGGTTTTCCTCTGCATTGCCTTTCAGAAAAAAATAAAATAAAATTATCACTTTGGTGGGAGAAAAAAAAAAAAACCCAAAGCTGCCGTGTTTTCCTGCAAACTGAGTTCTTGCTTTTGAAAAAAAAACTTTTTTCCCTGCCCCTTTTCCCTGGTGAAGAAGCTACACCCCATAAGCAAGGAGGTCTCCTCCAGTTTCTGACACCCCTACCCAGGAGTGGTCATTGACTGACTACTAGATCGACAGTGGCAAAGCCACAGGAAGGAAATGTCTTTGCATGGAGGTGCTGGCTTCCCCTTGTTGGGGACGCCAGCCATGGGACAAGGTGACCTTGACTGTCTGCAAGAGCAGCCATCCAATGTCCTCTCCCATGAACAGCACGGTTGGGTAGGATGAACGGTTGATTATTCACTTTATTCTCATTTTGGTCCCGAGTATTTTGTGTCACAGCAAACTGTGTGACATGGCTGGTGGGTGTCAACACAGAAATAAATTAAAATAAAGAAATATTGGCGTGGAAATATAGGGAAGAAAAGGTGTTTTGAGTGTCTGCAGGCTGGTTGGGTCCGTCTGTCTGTCTGTGCGTCGAAGGAAAAACCCAAAGAAGAAATGAAGGCATTCAAATTACTGAAAACGTGCACAAAGCTTTGTCAACGTTTGCGAGGTTGGGAACCGTGATCGTGGCCGTATAATATTCCTTTCCATCACGAAGTCATCAACAACCCCCGGACCGGCGTTGTGATTTTATCTTTTGTGCGCCGTGTACGTTAATTCCAATCGACAGCACGAGGTTGCCAGGAAAAAAAAAAACCCAAACAAAAAATCCTACAGACGGACTCTGCAGATCCACCAGCGCTTTATTGCCTAATAAAACGGAGGGGAATTACCAAAGGATTTATCAACATTAGGGACACTAAAATCATCTAACGGTTTCTCTTTTTCCTCCTGTCTTGGCAGCAGTTGGATGGACAGAGGGCCAAAGATGCTTGCAGAAAAATCACATTCCCGCCTTTTGGAAGCAAAATCCCGCGGACGTCTGCACCCAGCCACTCCTTCTTCGTTGCTGTAGATGTTTTCCAGGCTCGCAGCTGTCTCTGACGTTAAATTTCTTCAAAGAACAAAAAGGACAAAAAAAAAAAAAAAAAGCAAGCCGGGACAAGGAGGTAAGAATTTAAAACCATCATTTCCTCTCCGACCGCCACGAATAACCAGGCCGGGGCCGCCAGCCGTCGTTCTTTGGTCAGAAAGTCTTCCATCACGTGGATGCAGTCAACAAACGTCAGCTCAGACACCATCAATGGATCAATCCATTCAGCTATAGTCAATCAACGCATGAATCCATTCACCTACAGTCAATCAACGCATGAATCCATTCACCTATTAGTCAATCAACGGATGAATCCATTCATCTATTAGTCAATCAACGCATGAATCCATTCATCTATTAGTCAATCAACGCATGAATCCATTCATCTATTAGTCAATCAATGGATAGAGATGATATATAATTGATAGATAATAATTGATAGATGATGAATAACTGATGGTTGATAATTGACTGACTGATAGATTGATGTAGATATACAGAGCGAGACAGAAAGATTCACAGAACGAGAGAGCGAGAGAGAGCGAGCCACCTCAGATGCACAGGAACCTGGTGGCGACCGTGAATCGTGGATCAATTTTCTTTCCTTCGCAGGTTTCCCTTCCAAGAATGGAGTTGAAAATTCAGCAGTTCTTGTAAAAAAGAAAAAAAAAAGTGAAATAAATGTGCAGATTATTTAAAAGTTAGTCGACGTGAGAGATTTTAAGTCGGCCGTGCCCCCTAGTGGTTAAATTAATCCGGTGGCGAAAAACACCCTTACCAGGGAACGACAGGACGCGAAAAATCGGAGTGATTGCTATTTTTACTGAAATTTACTTGAAGTCGGAATGGAAAACAGCACTGCAGAGGTTTTACGCTCACATGACTGAAAATTATGCAGATCACAGTCACTAAGCCACTCACATATCACCTGTTTGTTTTCCATCTCTCTGGGGTGACACCCTGTAAAATCTACATTTTAGGATTCGGGGACTTTGGGATCAAGTGACAGAGCACCTGCCCGGCGCACACGAGGTCCTAAGTTCAAAACCCGAGTGCCACCCAAAGGAATGATTATTTAAAATGCACTTTTTTTAAAGAACTGGTGGCCAGGATTTTACCAATTGGAGCTGCAGCCGGAAGACCACGGCACCCAGAACAGCAAACCCCAAAAAGCATCCTTTTCATGCCCGTGGAAACCGCTGGGCATACGGCCGGGTATAGCAGAAGCTGAGAGATAATGTCAGTCAACAACACATCCTCAGTTGGGAAATATTGTCAGTCAACAATGCTTTACTGAGAAAAAATTGTCAGTCAACACGCCTTGCACACAGAGCATGGCTGAGCAAGGTGTAGCAGTTGTCCCTTCTACTGTGACCACAGAGATCCTGTGTCACTTCCTGATGTCCACCATTTCCTCGAGGATGAGTCAACACTCTTGTCCGCCATGCTGGACCATGCTTGACGTCCCAACAGGGATGGAGGATGAGTCAACACCATTTCCTCGACTTCCCAACAGGGATGGAGGATGAGTCAACACTCGTGCCCAACAGGGATGGAGGATGAGTCAACACTCGTGCCCAACAGGGATGGAGGATGAGTCAACACTCGTGCCCGACAGGGATGGAGGGTGAGTCAACATTCGTGCCCAACAGGGATGGAGGATGAGTCAACACTCGTGCCCGACAGGGATGGAGGATGAGTCAACACTCGTGCCCGACAGGGATGGAGGGTGAGTCAACACTCGTGCTCAACAGGGATGGAGGATGAGTCAACACTCGTGCCCAACAGGGATGGAAGATGAGTCAACATTCGTGCCCAACATGGATGGAAGATGAGTGAACACTCGTGCCCAACAGGGATGGAGGGTGAGTCAACACCATTTCCTCGACTTCCCAACAGGGATGGAGGATGAGTCAACACTCCTGTCCACCATGCTGGGCCCCAGATGGTCCGAGCAGAGTCGGGGTGGCGTGGCAGCGGTCACAGCGGCTGGGGGACGATGGCATCCTCCTTGTCACAGCCACAGAAGGGGAACGTCCCACAGCAGGGCTGCAGCCACGGCTTCCAGATGGTGTTGAAGATGGACAGCTGCCGGGGGGCCGGGGTCAGAGTCCGGCGATGGTCCCTGATGGCCGCCTCCATCTTCTTGATGACCGAGTCGAAGGCCTCGTCCTCGGGGTTCAGCGGCTGGCTCTCCGCGGGGTCCCTGGAGAGGTCGAAGAGCAACGGCGGGTCGTGGTGGGCGACGTCCCCTGAGCAGGGACAGTGGTCACTGTCATAGCAGGCGCCGGCACCCACTGGGCAGAATCTGGGGGTCACGAAGTGAGCTTTCCACACGGTGGCACCTGGGAAAGTCAGTGACACGCAGGTCAGGGCCACCCCGTCCTCGCGGTGGCCTCGCGACTCGGCCCCTAACAACGGCCTTCCCGGAAAGTGACTCTCCTGACATTCGGTGACTTTGTCACCCAGTCGGGGGTCCACGCCAGGGTTGGAATTGGTCACAGTGGTTGGTTACCTTATGGTGACAGTGGCTGGACACAAGGCGTCTCCAAGTGACAAAAGTCACGGGAGCCCAAGAAACCCAAAGGCCGGTGTCACATCCAGGGTGACATCAGGAAGACAAGGCCAGACAGCCAGCTCGGTCCCATGTCCCCTCGTTCCTTTCCCCTCTCTGTGTCTCTCTGTCACCTCGGGTCCCTGCATGGATCCCCTCCCTTGAGAAGAAGGACACAGTGACCTCGCCCCGCCCCCGTCCCCTCCCCGTCCCCACGTCCGGCCGCTCACAGTCCCTCTGGTGCCAGCGCACGGCGTGCAGCGCGTCCCCGCAGTAGTGGAAGAGGAACTCATGGTCCGAGCGGGACGCGCGTCCTTCCAGCAGCGGCATCAGGTTCTGCCCGTCAATCACCCTGCGGTGACAAAGGGGACACGGGGGGGGACAAGAAGCGGTGACAAAGGGGACACGGGGGGGGACAAGAAGCGGTGACAAAGGGGACACGGGGGGGGACAAGAAGCGGTGACAAAGGGGACACGGGGGGGACAAGAAGCGGTGACAAAGGGGACACGGGGGGGGACAAGAAGCGGTGACAAAGGGGACACGGGGGGGGGGACAAGAAGCGGTGACAATATTTCACCGAAATGAAGTAAACCCAGGGTCCCGCAGCGCAATCGGGCCTGGCGTCCGGGTGTGGAAAGTGGGGTCCCCTTCACCCGCTGGATGAGGCGACCCCAGGACCTGTGGGTGAAGTCACCGCGGCCGTGACTGGCGTTAGTCGCTCTGCAACACGCAGAGGACGCGAGACGAGAACCTGGGTCACATCAAAGAGTCACAGCCTGGGAACCGAGGCCGGCCATGGGTCACACACAGAGTCACAGCCCGGGAGCCGACACCGGCCATCGGTCACATCAAAGAGTCACAGCCCGGGAACCGAGGCTGGACATGGTCACATCAAAGAGTCACAGCCCGGGAACCGAGGCTGGACATGGTCACATCAAAGAGTCACAGCCCGGGAACCGAGGCTGGACATGGGTCACACACAGAGTCACAGCCCGGGAGCCGAGGCCGGCCATCGTGGGAATGTGACGTCGAAATGCAAAACGAAACGCAAGACATAAAGCTGTGGCAAAATGTGACGTCGTTAAAAGGGGAGACGAAGAGATGAGGTCCGAGCCCCGCCCGGGTCACTTACTAGAAATAAGTGACCGTGCGTTTGCAGGCGGAGGTCCTGGGGAGGGGGAGGGGAGGGGAGGGGGAGGGGGAGGGGGAGGGGGGAGGGGGAGGGGGAGGGGGAGGGGGAGGGAGGGAGGGGGAGGGGGAGGGGAGGGGGAGGGGGAGGGGGAGGGGAGGGGAGTGGGAGGGGAGGGGGAGGGGGGAGGGGGGAGGGGGAGGGGGAGGGGGAGGGGGAGGGGAGGGGGAGGGAGGGGAGGGGAGGGGAGGGGGAGGGGGAGGGGGAGGGGGAGGGGGAGGGGAGGGGAGGGGGAGGGGAGGGGAGGGGAGGGGGAGGGGGAGGGGGAGGGGGAGGGGAGGACCCCGCCCGTGACGGGACCGGGGCGGCCGTGTTTCCCCCGCTCGCCACCCCGGCCACCTGTGCCCGCCCGGGGACCCCGCGCTCACCGGTCCTGGGGTAAAAGCCGCCGCCCACGTAGCACAGCGTGGGGAAAATGTCCATCAGACTTGTAGGGTCGTCGAGCACTTGCCCCGCTCCCAGCACCGTGGGCCACCGGAAAATGCCAGGGACGCGGGTGGCACCTTCCCAGCCCCCCATGCCTCGGCCACCTGAGAAGGAAGATGGGGGACAGGGAAGGGGACACCCATCGGTCAATCCGTCCCCACCCGGGACGAACTCAGCCGCGTTGGAAGTCAGCGTGGGCCCAGCACCCGCCACCTTGCGTCCCCAAGTGCCAGGCAGTCCCGTTACGGCGATGGCGCACGGCCCACAGCACCGGTGGGAAAAGTCCCGCGTTCCAAACTAAGTGGCCCTGCAGGAAAAGGGGACTCATTTGGGGTCCCAAGGATGGGACCCTACCATGAGCTGCGGGGTCATGGCGGCCCCCGAGGGCCAGCTATGGCATTTGGGGGATCATCT
Source organism: Castor canadensis (assembly GCF_047511655.1). Lineage (NCBI taxonomy): Eukaryota > Metazoa > Chordata > Mammalia > Rodentia > Castoridae > Castor > Castor canadensis. The sequence continues at coordinate 145,454,126 of NC_133405.1, forward strand.
GCTGACCTCCCCCCTGTCAAAAGCAATGTGGGACCACGGACAGGTCAGTGGGACCACAAACATGTTGAGTGTCACCTTTTAGGCCTTTTGGGCCCAAAGTCTCAGCTCTGTCAAAGAAACGACACTCAACGCCGTAGCGACTCGTGGGAAAATGTCAAGTTCATTGAGCGACTTTTCGACATCACCAGGACAGACCCGGAAATCCAAGATGGCGCCCATCTCGGGGAAATGGCAGCAAACCTCAGTGCTGTCACCAACGCCCAAAGCCAGCCCGAGGTGGCCGACCTTGGGTTCTTAACCCTGACGCGAAACCTAACCCCAACCGAGCCACCCCGTGCCACCCCAGGCGGGTGGCCCGTCACCTCGGTAGACGCCGTTCCAGCCCCCCAGCTGTCCCCTGACGTCCCTGGCCTCCAGGCGGCCGCCGTTGTCGGACGTGAAGTAGACCAGGGTCCGGTTGGTCAGTCGCTCACGGTCCAGCGCCCGCAGGACCTTCCCTGGGGACAAGGGACAGGGGACAGTGTCACCGGGTCAGCACGGTGGACAGAGCCACCTCACCGAGTGTGAGCGTTTGCTTCCAGGTCGTGGCGACTGCCAAGCCTGGTTTTAGCTGAACTCAGCCGACCCGGTATTGTTCAGGGGCGGCCACAAGGTGCAACGATGGGCACGGAACCGTTTTGTCCCCGGGTCACGGGCCCCACGGCGGAGCTGGGCCAAGGACTCACCCACCATCCAGTCCATTTCCTCCACGTTATCCCCATATAATCCGAATTTACTGCGCCCCACAAACTTCATCTCTGGTGACGAGTGGCGTGTGCACATGCAGAAAGGACAGGACGAGGAGGAAAGGGCCCCGTTTGTACCTAGAAGGGGGACATCCCAAGGGATATATTCAATCCCTCCCTTCTCCTTCATGACGGGGTGGCGTGGGAACGTGACGGCTGGGGCTTGGGCATCCATCCTGGGCCATGAGGTATGGCAGACAGCAAGGCACGAGGAACTGGGATGCCGGCAGCCTCATGGTGTCCCCAGCCTGGCCACGCCGGGACACAAGTAAACGTCTCTCTCATTTTACTTTAGAGGCTCTGTGGTTGGTTTTTTTTTTTTCCCCTGTGTGTCACTGGATAAATTTAATCCAGGGACGGTGGACAAATGCTCTACCACTGGGTCCCCAATTTTAATGCCACCTGTGAGCCATCTTTTCCCCTTTTAGACAGTGGGGTGAAGGAAAATAAATACGACCATCCGCAGATGTATACAAGGCCTGGGCAAAAAAAAAAAAAAAAAAAAAAAAAAAGAAGCGGGTGAGACCCCATCTCGACCCACGAGCCCGGCATGGTGGCTCACGGCTATAATCCCAGCGAGTCCAAATGCAGAGGCGAGGAGCTGGAGGCCAGCCCAGGCAAGAGGCGTAGAGACCCCATCTCAACCAAGTCCCCAGGCACGGTGCTGCGTTCCTGTAGCCCCGGGAAATCGGTACCTGTCGATAAAGGCCAGGGCCTCCCTGGTGATGAGGGACGACACCCTGTCCTCCCTGAGGGGCTGCTGGACGATGTCGTGGTTCCTCATGAGGACGCAGTTCCAGCGCCGCACGAACCCGTAACTCGAGTACCAGGACAGGAAGAAGAGGACGGCCACCAGGGCCAGAGTGACAATGACAGCCCAGGGCACCAGGACCCAGCGGGCGCAGACGGGGACGAGCAGGAGGACGGGGAGCAGGGCGAGGACCGCCGTGCTCACCCACATCTTGATGCGCAGCTGCCGGTGCAGCTCCGGGACCCGGCCACTCTGACACTCGTTCAGAAGTCCCAAAGGCATCCCGAAAAAGTAGTCGAAGCCGTGGTTGAGCGGGTGGTGGCAGTGGTCGTTGCGCGAGGCGCAGCTCAGGCCCTGGTGCCACTTTCCTGGAGGGGACACAACGTCGCGGTTGTCACCGTGTCGCTGCTGTCGGCAGTTTGTGCGAAGGACTCGTGATGGCTGCAGCAACGGCAGCCAGGTTGCGCCATGAGGCTGCGCGTGCAAGATGGCCGACGTCAAGCGACAGGAAGTGTAGAATGACTGTATGAAAGGGGTCCAGTTTACACGGGTCTCTGGGTTCCCCTGAAAATGCGTCTGAAGATGCCAAGAAGGCCACCGACGTCCTGTGACCCCATCACCTAACCCTGTCACACTGAACCCAGGCGGGATGGCCGACTCCACGTCCCCAGTATTGTACTCAAAAATCCTGGCCGCTTTCGAGCAACTGCAGAGACGACTGGAGAACTCCCGGCCACTGTCTGTGCAGACCAGTCCCGATGTCGGGGACCTGCGCCCCACATCCCAATGCCGGGGACCATCCCCCCCCCATGTCCCAGTGACAGGCAAGAAAAATTTAGCAAGACCCCATGTCAACCAACAAGGCAGCTATGGTGGCAGACGACTGCAATCCCAGCCACTGAAAAGTTACAAATCGGGAGGATCCAGGTGGGAGATTGGTCCAGACAGAAAGAAAGACCCCGTCTGAACCAACGAGGCAAGCATGGCGGTGTACGCCTGCCATGTCGGGTCCTTGGGAGGCAGACATCAAGTATTTGAGGCCAGCCACGCGACAACTGAGAGACCCCATCTCACCCAACTAGCCAGGCATGTTGTGCCATTCCTGTAGTCTCAGGGACGACAAAACCCCATAAGGGTCACAGCCTCCACCCCGTGACCCAGCGTCAGTGACCTCCCCCCCCCATCACAACGTCCCCCGTGCCTTACCGATGAGGCCGGTGCGGTACCCCCGGTGCTGCAGCAAGGTAGCGAAGGTCGTCTCGTTCGGGGGGAGACCCCCTGAGCTCGCGAGCCAGGTGAGACTTCGGTACATGTTGTTGGCTGAAGCCATCCCTAAATCCACGATGACACGTTAGCCAGCAAGTCCCTCTTCCTGGACACTGCTGTTGACCGAATACTGGGGATCGTGGTGACATGGCTGACACTGTCCAGAGACTCCCCAACTCCACCATTCCCTCCCCCGTTTCCTCTTCACTGTGCGGCCATAAGCCTGTCCCCCAACCTTTCCCCTCGTTTGAGCTTCTACACCCTTGGGGACCAGAATGGCTGCCATTGCTCCTTCACTATGGAAACGCACCCACAGTCTGCACCCGACATGGCTCGCAGACAGACAAGGAAAGACTGAATGGAGAAGGGTAAATTGGAAGCAGGTTTGTAAGGCCTTGTCCACACAAAAGGCTATTAAACAAAAAGGTTTCTCTTTGCAAAATTCCCTCTCCTTTTTGGTTGGAGGACCCCGGTGGCCTCACCGGATCGGATGGGGTAGCGCCCCGTGAGGAAGGCGGCCCGGCTCGGGGTGCACATGGAGGCGGCCGATAGGTGCTGGGTGAGCAGGACGCCCTCGTGGGCCAGACGGTCGATATTAGGGGTGCTGAGGGAAAAAAAAATTAAAATGGTGGTCTATGACCCAATTGCACCCTGGTCCAGATGACTCTATGTGCAGCAAAATTAAAACCAGAACTTCATTCAAAACTGAGAAGAATTGATGTCCATAAAACAAATGCAACGACCAGAGCAGATCCCACACTGTCCAGGGCGTTTCCTTCAATGTGGACAACGACAGAACTGAGATGGGAAACTCAACTCTACAAAACTACATGTGTGAGCTGCAAATTGCAAACGAATCTGATCAGTAGAAAAAAACGCTTAATTTGGCCCAAAATAAATTGTGTGGAATGTGAACCATCCTTTGTAAGGGAGATCACAACACACCACCCACCCACCCGTCCACCCATCCATCCACCCATCCACCCATCCATCCATCCACCCATCCATCCACCCACCCATCCATCCATCCACCCATCCATCCATCCACCCATCCACCCATCCATCCATCCACCCACCCATCCACCCACCCATCCATCCACCCATCCATCCATCCACCCACCCATCCACCCGTCCACCCATCCATCCACCCATCCATCCATCCACCCATCCACCC
>NC_133405.1:145458301-145460801 GCF_047511655.1 Castor canadensis
CTCTGGTGACGAGTGGCGTGTGCACATGCAGAAAGGACAGGACGAGGAGGAAAGGGCCCCGTTTGTACCTAGAAGGGGGACATCCCAAGGGATATATTCAATCCCTCCCTTCTCCTTCATGACGGGTGGCGTGGGAACGTGACGGCTGGGGCTTGGGCATCCATCCTGGGCCATGAGGTATGGCAGACAGCAAGGCACGAGGAACTGGGATGCCGGCAGCCTCATGGTGTCCCCAGCCTGGCCACGCCGGGACACAAGTAAACGTCTCTCTCATTTTACTTTGGAGGCTCTGTGGTTGGTTTTTTTTTTTTCCCCTGTGTGTCACTGGGTAAATTTAATCCAGGGACGGTGGACAAATGCTCTACCACTGGGTCCCCAATTTTAATGCCACCTGTGAGCCATCTTTTCCCCTTTTAGACAGTGGGGTGAAGGAAAATAAATACGACCATCCGCAGATGTATACAAGGCCTGGGCAAAAAAAAAAAAAAAAAAAAAAAAAAAGAAGCGGGTGAGACCCCATCTCGACCCACGAGCCCGGCATGGTGGCTCACGGCTATAATCCCAGCGAGTCCAAATGCAGAGGCGAGGAGCTGGAGGCCAGCCCAGGCAAGAGGCGTAGAGACCCCATCTCAACCAAGTCCCCAGGCACGGTGCTGCGTTCCTGTAGCCCCGGGAAATCGGTACCTGTCGATAAAGGCCAGGGCCTCCCTGGTGATGAGGGACGACACCCTGTCCTCCCTGAGGGGCTGCTGGACGATGTCGTGGTTCCTCATGAGGACGCAGTTCCAGCGCCGCACGAACCCGTAACTCGAGTACCAGGACAGGAAGAAGAGGACGGCCACCAGGGCCAGAGTGACAATGACAGCCCAGGGCACCAGGACCCAGCGGGCGCAGACGGGGACGAGCAGGAGGACGGGGAGCAGGGCGAGGACCGCCGTGCTCACCCACATCTTGATGCGCAGCTGCCGGTGCAGCTCCGGGACCCGGCCACTCTGACACTCGTTCAGAAGTCCCAAAGGCATCCCGAAAAAGTAGTCGAAGCCGTGGTTGAGCGGGTGGTGGCAGTGGTCGTTGCGCGAGGCGCAGCTCAGGCCCTGGTGCCACTTTCCTGGAGGGGACACAACGTCGCGGTTGTCACCGTGTCGCTGCTGTCGGCAGTTTGTGCGAAGGACTCGTGATGGCTGCAGCAACGGCAGCCAGGTTGCGCCATGAGGCTGCGCGTGCAAGATGGCCGACGTCAAGCGACAGGAAGTGTAGAATGACTGTATGAAAGGGGTCCAGTTTACACGGGTCTCTGGGTTCCCCTGAAAATGCGTCTGAAGATGCCAAGAAGGCCACCGACGTCCTGTGACCCCATCACCTAACCCTGTCACACTGAACCCAGGCGGGATGGCCGACTCCACGTCCCCAGTATTGTACTCAAAAATCCTGGCCGCTTTCGAGCAACTGCAGAGACGACTGGAGAACTCCCGGCCACTGTCTGTGCAGACCAGTCCCGATGTCGGGGACCTGCGCCCCACATCCCAATGCCGGGGACCATCCCCCCCCCATGTCCCAGTGACAGGCAAGAAAAATTTAGCAAGACCCCATGTCAACCAACAAGGCAGCTATGGTGGCAGACGACTGCAATCCCAGCCACTGAAAAGTTACAAATCGGGAGGATCCAGGTGGGAGATTGGTCCAGACAGAAAGAAAGACCCCGTCTGAACCAACGAGGCAAGCATGGCGGTGTACGCCTGCCATGTCGGGTCCTTGGGAGGCAGACATCAAGTATTTGAGGCCAGCCACGCGACAACTGAGAGACCCCATCTCACCCAACTAGCCAGGCATGTTGTGCCATTCCTGTAGTCTCAGGGACGACAAAACCCCATAAGCGTCACAGCCTCCACCCCGTGACCCAGCGTCAGTGACCTCCCCCCCCCCCCCGGTCACAACGTCCCCCGTGCCTTACCGATGAGGCCGGTGCGGTACCCCCGGTGCTGCAGCAAGGTAGCGAAGGTCGTCTCGTTCGGGGGGAGACCCCCTGAGCTCGCGAGCCAGGTGAGACTTCGGTACATGTTGTTGGCTGAAGCCATCCCTAAATCCACGATGACACGTTAGCCAGCAAGTCCCTCTTCCTGGACACTGCTGTTGACCGAATACTGGGGATCGTGGTGAGATGGCTGACACTGTCCAGAGACTCCCCAACTCCACCATTCCCTCCCCCGTTTCCTCTTCACTGTGCGGCCATAAGCCTGTCCCCCAACCTTTCCCCTCGTTTGAGCTTCTACACCCTTGGGGACCAGAATGGCTGCCATTGCTCCTTCACTATGGAAACGCACCCACAGTCTGCACCCGACATGGCTCGCAGACAGACAAGGAAAGACTGAATGGAGAAGGGTAAATTGGAAGCAGGTTTGTAAGGCCTTGTCCACACAAAAGGCTATTAAACAAAAAGGTTTCTCTTTGCAAAATTCCCTCTCCTTTTTGGTTGGAGGACCCCGGTGGCCTCACCGGATCG
>NC_133405.1:145463301-145483301 GCF_047511655.1 Castor canadensis
ATCCATCCATCCACCCATCCATCCATCCACCCGTCCACCCGTCCACCCGTCCATCCACCCATCCACCCATCCACCTTGACCTTGACTCCAGCCTTTGACCTTGACCTTCACTGCAGCCTCCAGGGTCCATTACGTGACTTTTCTGACATGTACCCCGTGACAAATCCATGGGACCCATGGTGTCCCCGTGTGAGGACGACGTTGTCCCTCAAGCAGAGGTGACAGTGACCTGAACCACGGTACTGAGGGGCTCACCTTGGCGGTGGCCAGGTGGACGTTACTCCATGTTGACTTTGTGTCCATCTTAACCATGGCCCCGTCCTCCCTGGGACACAGTTGTCCCCGTCCTCCCTGAGAACACAGTTGTCCCCCCGTCCTCCTTGGTGACAGCCATGTGCGCCATGGGACCCGGCGTCCCCCCACGGCTGGACATGGCGTCCCCTGCTCTTACCTGACGCTCTTGTTTCCATAGCAGCACAGGTCGCCCACCCCGAGGTCATCGGCCATCAGCACCACGATGTTGGGCCTCGAGTTCTGCGTCACCAACGTCCCCTGAGTGTCCCCAAGAAGACAGCACAGGGACAGGGACAGGGACAGCCATGGCCACCCGCACCTGAGGATGACGGGACAATGATGAGTGTGAATCGGGGCTGCTGTGCTGCGGGATTTCAGCGATTTTCAGTGACCATGATGCCATCGACCTCCATCCTCGTGTCCCTTTTCTGTAGCCATGGCCGACCAACCCTTCCTAGACCCCTGTGTCCCCCGGCTCAGCCCTGTCCCCCTCCTGGGGGCCGTGTGCAAACCTGGGTCTGTGACTGACAACACAACCGCAATCCTGTCACCTCTGTGACTTGAGTTACAGGAACAAAGCTCTAGATGTCCCCAGTCTCTCGCCAGCGAGGACCCTAAATCTGTCCCTTTTGTCACCACTGAGTCACAATCCTTTACGTCCAAGGTGGACTTAAACGGATGTCCCCAGTTTGTCAATCTGGGCTGTCAGGGCCGGGCTCTGTGGCTTTGGCGTCTCCAGGGACAACCCTATACTCTTCCTTTTCATGACTTGGGACTCGGACAGGAGGACATCCCTGTCTGTCTTGGAGACCCAGACACCGCCACGCTGCCCGCTGCTTTGGGGAGAGTTATTTTTTTTTGCCTCAGTTATTTTCGAGACTGTCTCCTGTTTTTGCAAACGGCGACACCGGGACCAGGATCCTGTAGTTACAGCTTCTGCGCCGCTGGGATTACACGCGGGCCCCACTGCGCCCGGCTCGTTACTGGAGATGGGGTCTCGCTAACTTTTTACCTGAGCTGGCCTCCAGTCGCGGTCCTCCTGACCTCTGCCTCTCCAGGAGCTGGGATTCCGGGCGTGACCCACCTCTCCCGGCTCCACAGGATTTTGACACACATTCCTCAGGTTTGTGAAGAAGAAGGAAAACCAGGCAGGATAGACAAAAAGAAAGGAATGAAGTTTCCAGACTTACAAGTCACCGGACGGCCGTCTCATGGCTTCTGATCTTGTCACCTGGGGAAGAGTGAAAAAAAAAATTGTCCTCGGGTTTCCTGTCACCGCCTCGAACCCGCGATGCCAGCCCCACTCATCACCCTTTTAATAAAAACCCCAAACCCTGCTCCCCAACTCTGCTGTGTCCCGGAAGAAGCTGGTGACGAACCCCGAAACCGGATCCCCTGAAAGATGGAGATGTGAAAATCGGGGTGGCCGGGGTCAGTATTTTGGGGTCCTCGTTTCCATCCAGCCCGTGTCCTCTGGGCTGAATATTCAGGGACACCTGGGGTGCAGGTGGCCCCAAAACTTTCAAACAACCCTTTGGCATTGGAGGTGACCACACTGTGTCCTAAACCCACACCAGCAAATCGTGGGGTTCACATCGCACGTGATGTCATCGTGCTTAGGTGACGTCATCGTGCTTAGGTGACGTCATCGTGCTTAGGTGACGTCACTACGTACAAAACAATCCCCCCAAATAAAGAAGTGCTGTGATGGGAACAGAGACGAAAGTGTATAAGGCCGTTGACTCCAAATAGGACTTCTGTTTCAAAATGGCCCTGAGTTCAAATCCCAGTAACGTCCCCCAAAGAAAGGAAAAATCCCACAACCAAGATGGCTGATGCAAGGCTGTTGAAAGGACAAAATTCAAGTGAATTTTCCTAAAAAAAAAAAGAAAAAAAAATATATATATATACACCCAGTGCTGTCATATGAAGTGGGTTAGGGTCAGTGGGATTGGCACACGGACCGGGGGACAGGGTGACATTTGGGACGGCTGCTCGGCCCTGTAATAATTGCTTAAAATAAGTCAAGGGTCAAAGGTGACAGCAAATTCTTGGCATTCCGGGACTGCGATGCGATGCTGATTCCGTCACCGAAGAAAACCTGTAATTGCAGTCGCCAGGAGACGAAGGTGCTCATTTTAAACGAGGTCGGTCAGGCTCATCAAGGCCACCAGACCCTATAACACGGGCAGACGGGGCTTGGAACGCCCCTCTAAGACGCCGGGGGGCCCCGGTGCTGGGGTGACACAATGGGGTGACCCGATTCCGGGGTGCCTGGCCCGGTCCCGGGAGCTGAGTGGCCTCACCCTGGTTTCCACGGCCAGCGCGTTTATGGGGTTTTCAGGGGGTGCAGGGAAAAGGGGACCCCGGGCCACTGCCTTGTCCCTGTGGGTCCAGGCCGGGTCCGAAATTCCCCAGTTCCTGACCCTAAGCAAATGTGCCAGACCCGAAAGCAGACGGGGAAAAAGTAAGTCATAATAATAATCGTGATGGTGTCTGTTCCACACCGGCTGCACAACTGCAAGTGTGTGAGGTCCATGGACAGACAGACAGACAGGCAGGCAGATGAGAGACAGAGAGAGAGAGAAATAGGCGATAGATGAGAGACAGACAGACGGAAAACAGATAGCTCTCTCTCTCTCTCTAGTCTCTCTCTGCCACTCGCCATCTCTCTCTGACGTTGTCACCCCCAATAAAATGAAAACCAATTAAGGTGAAATGAAAATAAGGGAAAATTAAATGAAAATAAGACAAACTGAAAACCAAGCCCACCTCCTAGGGTTCCCAAACACGGGTTCCCGGTCGCGGCGTGGGACACAGGGACACAGGGACACTTATTCCCTGCAGCCCCGAAGCCCCTGGCGGTGACAAAACCCACGATAGAAAGTGAGATCTGTCCCCAAAGTGCCCACGCCAGACTGACCGACAACCAGGCCTTTTGTCCCCCCAGGATCCCAGGTCCCCAGGTCCCCAGGACCCGCCGGCAGTGCCTGGGGATCACAGGACGCAAAACCCCAAGTTCACCGGCCAGAATCGCAGGACCCCACGAACTCGCTCACACCGTGATGGAAAATGCAAAATGCGCACAGCCCCATAAATCCCAGCCAACTCCTGTCTCTCTCTCTCTCTCTCCCTCTCTCTCTCTCTCTCTCTCTCTCCCTCTCTCTCTCTCTCTCTCTCTCTCCCTCTCTCTCTCTCTCTGTCCCCCACCTAGGGACTTTGTAAAAATGCGCATATGGCCGGCTGCACTGATGGGAAATCTAATTCCTTGTACTCACCTGGAGCGCGTGGCGTCCCAGCTCCTGCATCTGAGGACACTGGTCCTGGGGTGACAAGTCCTGGCCACACCGCCCCGTGGCGGTAGTCATTATCCTAATTAAATATTAAGTGCTGCTGGCCCCCACCAGCCTCTTTTTATACGGGATGGTTATTTAGGAAGGAATTCACTCAAGTCAACAAGTTGACAGGATTCGTCTCATGGCTCCAGTTTTCACTCAACAAACATTTTTCGCAACGGGGAATATTTTCCATGAAAACACTTTTTAAAGAAATTAAGGAGAACAATAAGGCTTCTGGGAGAAGGGGCCGAAAACAGAGTTGTCCTAAGATGAATTTCAGTTTCTTTCTCTCTTGCACCAGTGCAGATGTTACAGCGAACCCCCTTTTTTCAGTTTAAATGCATTGTATAGACTGAGCCAGTCTCAGTCTGCAACGCCTGCAATCCCAGCCCTCGATCGTGATTTCAAAGCCAGTCGGGGCTGCATAGTGAGACCCCATCTGGTAAAGGCCAGTCTGTCCGTCTTCCTATCTATCAGTTTAGGTGTGGACAAAACCCTAGTTCAAGATCCACAGAAAACCCCGAGTTCAAATTCTACAGAAACCCCAGGTTCAAGATCCCCACTGCCAGGGGCACAGGTCAGACTTTGAGACATCCCAACAGATACGACCCCCCAAATCCCGACCGGAGGGCCCCCTTCTTTTGGGGGCTCTGATAATTACTCCGGGGCTCCACTTCTTGGTCCATCTCAGGGCAAATCATCCACAAACATCTTCCTGGACATCTTTTTGCCTTTTTTTTTTTTTTTTTCATTTCTCTGCAATTCTTGGTCCCAAACAAAAATCCCATAGCTGGGACTTTTTCCCCCCAATATGCAAATCTGCCACGCTGATAAAGATGGAGCAAGACCCTGTCTAAGGAAAAACCCCATAAAAAGCAAGAACATCATTGCAGGTCCCTGTGCACCCCGTTGGCTTCATCCCACTGTCACACCGTAGGTCGTTTAGTCATTCTACTACTTGGACAGTAGCTCACTCAGTCATTCTATTACCTGGATACCTTGCTATTTCGTTAGTGGGACTTTCTCTCAATTATTCTCTGTAGCTGGCATGAAAACGGCGCATGCACCTTATCTCCTCTTAGGATTTGTGCCAGACAAAAGGACCACCTGTGCGACTTGCCTGAGTTCCCACAGGACAAGGGCGGTTTCGACACGACGAGGTAAAATCCTGAGGATGACACCGACTGTAGACACCCACGAGGAGAGCTGAGATAAACGTGGCCTCCGGGGTTTGTGCGGTTAAGTGGGGTTTAAGATGGACTCCAGAGGCCCCCACCTTGGGACCAAAACCTTGGGGTGCCCCCAAATCCCTTGTAGGAAATGTCTGCCATTCGCACAGGACCTGGGCACGCCCTCCAATTGGTTTCTGTAGGTTTTCAGTTTCATCCGGGAGTTTCATCGTGGCAATTCCCACATAGGCGCATGAGGGACCTTGGTTAGGGTCACCCCCTCCATCTTTCTTCTCTGTCCCCTCTCCCGGTCTCCTTGAACCATCTCATCAGGCCTCACTGTTTTATTTCCGTACAAATGAATAAATCGAACGGACGGTTATCTGCCTTTTTCGCCCTCCCCATTTACCCCCAAACAGTGCCCGTGTCCCCTTCCCATCCTCCATTTTCCTAAGTGTACACTAGCCCCTCAAAAGCATTTCACCAGGTTTTTCACATGTGCACGTGTACCAAATATGGGGTTTTCCGAGGGTCTCAGCTGTGAGATATCACGGTTGTCACCGAATGTTTCACAGCCACCAACTGGGACAGACACTGGCCCCTGTCCCGAAGGAGGCCTTCAGGGGCTCCCAGCTTGGAGCACAAAGGTCAAAGCATGGACCCCACAAGAAACAGCCATCTTCCCCACAAATGGCCCCGTAGGGGGCCGGGCAGCTCCCAGAGCAGCAGCCGCGGGGCGGACACAACTTTCCAGTCTCACCGGGCCCTGCCTTTACCTCTGTCTCCTGTGCAGGCTGTGCAGGACCAGAGGGCAGGTTTTCAAGTCCGCCGTGGTGATCCGCACGACGGAGCAGACCTGGCACGGGCCTTGCCTTCCCACGCCTGCAGCTCTGCTACCCTCAGGAGATTAATTTCGCTATGAACTTATTAACTTAACTTTTTCTTTTTGCATCTGTGAACCTGTGGCCTGTCGGGTGACCACTCAAGGTAGCCGCTGACCTGGGCCCCACACCATTGCCTGCTTTGCAGAGTCCCCGGCGCTTGTCCTGTCCGCCCTGTCAAAGGCCAGGCGCCGCCGAAGCCGGGTCAGTCGGCGCCTGGCTGCCCTGGGTCCTTTTCTGAAGCCGGCAGTTTGCAAATCAGAAAAGGGATCTTGTGGGAAGTGAGCAGGAGGGCGGCCTGGGGACCGTCCCCCTCCATCATCCCCACCCCCACCCCGGGCAGCCTAACAGCGTGGGTGGCATTGGGGTGGCCACAGCTGTGCACATGCGTGGAGCTGCCCTGCCTGTGGCCCAGGTCTGTGTGACCCGCACCGGGGCTGTGCAGTTCACCATCGGCTCCCGGGACTTTGCAGTTCACCATCGGCTCCCGGGGCTTTGCAGTTCACCATCGGCTCCCGGGGCTTTGCAGTTCACCATCGGCTCCCGGGGCTGTGCAGTTCACCATCGGCTCCCGGGGCTTTGCAGTTCACCATCGGCTCCCGGGGCTGTGCAGTTCACCATCGGCTCCCGGGGCTGTGCAGTTCACCATCGGCCTCCCGGGACTTTGCAGTTCACCATCGGCTCCCGGGGCTGTGCAGTTCACCATCGGCTCCCGGGAATTTGCAGTTCACCATCGGCCTCCCGGGCAGGGACCAAGCTGATCTCCAGGTAACTGGGTTAACTTTGGCTTCTAACGGGGGACCTGGAAAGGGACAGAGACAGACAGACAGACAGACAGAAGCAGGGGGAGACTTGAACGTGGGGATGTTGTAGCAGCAATGTGCTTTTTCAAAGAGGAAAGTCAGGGTTAGGATTTGAGGCAGCCTCGTTTGGGGCTTTCTGAGGCGCTGCGTGGAAAAGGCAAACGCGGCAGGGAAGCGACCCAGAGCCGGGGTCCTGGCTTGGATTTGCCGGGAGTCGCGGGGCTCAGATGAGAAACTGAGCTGGGATGGGGACCAGGGCCCAGGCGTCCTGCTGGAGCCGCATGTGCTGCCCTGTGACCGGGAGGTCACAGCTCTTTGGGGGCCCCTGCTCTCTCTGGTCTGGCCACAGGGAAAGTCTCCCCTGTTCGCGAGGAGCAGAGGTCACGGCGTGACGCCCGGCACGGGCGCCGGCAAGGGGACAAGGGCCCCTTTGTGCAGCTGCACAGTGACGGAAAGGTCACAGCCGCACTCGGCGACGTCTCGCACAGCCAGGCAGCGATCCGGCTGGGACGGAGCCTGCCAAGGAAAGCAGAGAGAAGCCAGCTCTCGCCCCAAAGCCTATTGAGGTTGATTTTCTGCAAAAAAAAAAAAAAAAAAAAGAAGGAAAAAGAAAACCAAAAACGAAATTCACCTAGGGCCGAGGGGGGAGGACGGGCTGAGCCTGTGCAGCTCACAAAAAATTCAAAAGCGCCCATTTTCTAGAGGACAATGGTGTGTGTGCAGTACATGCATTTTGGAAAGGAAAAATAATATCATATGTGCTTTATATACTGCAATAAATGTACTTTCAATATATCCCTTGAATTCTACTGGCCATATATTATCACCGCTTAATCGTGACCTTCTGCTTTAAGCTAAACGGTGTCACCAGACAGACAAAGTTTCTAAAAAAATAAAATAAAATAAAATAAAACCTGGGGACAGGCGGCACAGCGCAAGCCATCGAGTGCCTATTTTGCAAGCATGAAGCCCTGAGTTCAAATCCCAGTCCCACCAAAAAAAAACAAAGAAAGGAAAACTTCAAGGGAAGACATGGATGTGTAGCTCAAGGGGCCATGGGGAGTTGGTGGAGCCTTTAGGAGGCGGAGCCTAGTGGAAATGAGGTCATTGGGGGCGTGGCCTTCGCGGGAAGATTGATGGATTCATAGCCCAATGAGCTACTGAGAGTGAGCTGAGCCTTTAGGAGGTGGGGCCTAGAGGGAGGAAGTGATGTCATTGGGGCGTGGCCCGAAGGGGATTAAGCATGACGTGATCATCTTTGCTCCATGACGCCCTTCCGCCGTCCTGTTCCACCAATGGAGCCAGGTGGCCAACATGAGATGTTTGAACCCATGAGCCGAAATCAATCGTTCCTCCTTTATTTTGGGTATTTGGTCACAGCAGTGTAAAGCTGACTGGCACAAAATGTGGTCCCTTTGTAGGACTTTTTAGTAGGGTTCAAGGGCATTCAACATCACCAATGGATGGGCCCGAAGCCTGCCCTTGGCTTTGTGGATCTCAGGACTTTTTTTCCATCACCGTTGACATCCGGCTAAGAGACAACACAGACGTCCCTTAAAACCCTAATGGGGTCGCCGGCTGGGTGGAGGTCTTGGGACGTAGCTGGCTTGGGGTCCTTCTGTCTGTCTGATTTCTGACCCACAGCAGACAAAGGCCAGCAGGTCTGAAATGGACAGTCTCGGCTGAAAACCCCTTAGGGACCGCCACGTCCCCACTTTGCTCCTGGGGAGCAGAAACTTTGAATGTGGCCAGGTCTCCTAACACATCACCCCAGTTACGTGGTATCCAAAAGGAACCCCTGAAATGCCTTCGCTGACACCTCTTTACTTATACAACAGGTGCATACTCATTGCACAAGGGAAAAACGGTAGGAAAAGATAATTTCCCTAAACAGCTGCAACCAGAGAAAACCCAATTGACAGACAGCCTAGAGTTCAAACCTGCCTTCTAGCCACGCCCCCATGACGTCACTCCCTCCCACTAGGCCCCTCCCCTTACAGGCTCCACCCTCACCCCAACCCGAGAGCTACGAATCCATCAATCTCCCCTTGCAGGCCCCGCCCCCATGACATCACTTCCTCCCAGTAAGCCCCGCCTCTTAAAGGCACATCCACCTCTCAACAGACCCTCAGGTTGGGAGCATTTGGTTCACACAGGAGCCTTTGGGAGACATTTAAGGTCCAAGCTGATTGATAGATGGGAGATATTGGCTTTTTAAGGTCCAGATTCCACACAGGACCGAAAACTGCTGACACTTTTCTTCCTGAGCTGGGTTGACCTCGCTCACTGCGATGACCTCCACTTCCATTGCATCCATTTTCCTGGCTGCATAGTACTCCACTGTGCTTCCGTACCTCATTTTCTTTATTCATCCGTTGGCCAGAAGACACCCAGACTGACGCCATAGATGAAGGAGAGGAGTCTCTTAGGGTCGGACATCAAAATCGAGTCAAGATCCTTGCTGTTTCACCCAAGAGCGAATTCAGTCCCTGCCGCCCGCCTGACTCTGAACCCCCTTTCCGTCTTGCAGGAATACAACGCAGGAGAGAACATGGCGGGACGGGGACGGCCGTGGTGAGTGCGGTGACGTGCGTCTGTCACTTCTCCCTCCTCTCTGCCACTCTCTCAGGGCACAGTGACAGCCCTGGGGCCTTGTCACCTCAGAACCCATGGCGCGTTGGCAGGCTCAGACGTGGGACCCGATTATTAATCGTGAGCCTTCTGGGGTCCCCGTCACGGGACTCTCTCCCGCACGTGAGTTGACTGACTTCTCATCGGACATCGGCCGGCTCAGAAGTCAAAGGGGGGCATTTCTATTCCTTTGGGGGTATTTTTTGATTTTTGGCGGTACTGGGATTTGAACCTGGGGCATCGCACTTGCTAACGTCCCTCCCCTCCCCATTTTGCCCACGCTGGCCTAGGGTCCCGACCCTCGTGTAGCTGGGATTACAGGTGTGTGCCTGCACGCCTGGCTTACGACTCGAGACGGGGTCTGGCCTCGAACCATGATCCTCCCAACCTCTGCCTCCCCTGTGTCTGGCATTACGGGGCACAGCACTGGCCATCGTTCTAACGTCCTGTGTTTCAGGGTCCGTGTGTCTGTCCTCCTGTCCGTGCTCCTGACTTTGGGGCCGTCCTGCGGCCACCTCACCACCTCTGGCCCCAGGCCCAACATCCTCCTCCTCATGGCCGACGACCTTGGCATTGGAGATGTCGGTTGCTACGGCAACACCACACTGAGGTAAGGTCCCGGGAATTTCCCATCTGCCCCTTCTGCAGAGGAAGAGGAAGCAGGGGTGGCCGGTGCGCCGCTGGGAATTCTGGGAGTGGTAGTCCACGTTCTCCGAAGCAGGTTCACTGATCACCACTAATTGCCAGGTGGCGAGTTCGAGTCCCCGTCCCTCCAGCCACAGCCACATGCCTTGGTGACGCTGCCTTTGTGACAATCCAAGCTTCAGACACACAAGCCACAGTGTCCCCAAGCCCAGGACACAACAGGGTCATCTGTCACGTCCTGACTCTTCTTTCTAGAGGAAAGTCCACGTGACCTTTGCCATATGGTCAGGGCCTTTGGGGCCCCGACAAGAGGGGCCACACCTGACCCCAGTGTCTGGCTTGGGGGACACCTGGCAACATGGCGGCCAAGAGCTGCAGGTGGGAATTTCCCACCATGCCCAGCGTCCCGGACCAGTGGTGCAGAGTGGACACCCGGTCCACCGTGCTGAATCTGGCTGTCCAGTTGGTGTCGACTGGATGTCCTTGTCACTCTCGGGGTCGCCTCGGTGACTCCCTCATGATCATGAAAACCCCAGTGATCTCGGGGCCACGGTCACGCTGTCCGTCTGTCCCCCCCCCCCCGGCAGGACCCCCAACATCGACCTCCTGGCTGACCAGGGCGTGCGGCTGACCCAGCACCTGGCTGCGGCCCCGGTCTGCACCCCGAGCAGAGCCGCCTTCCTGACGGGGAGATACCCCATCCGATCAGGTCAGGTCCCCACGGCCACCCGCTCACGCCTGTAATCCCAGCTACTCCAGATCTGGAGATTGGGAGGCCCGAGGTTCGAGGGCGACCCCCGAAATCCCATCTAAACTGACAAATGGGGACAAGTGACACTAGCCTGTCAAAAACCCCAATAAAAGCTGCTGTCCTTCTGGTGTCCCCTCAACCACCGCCCCATGCCTGTTGATTGACCCTCGTGATTCCCTGTCACCCGTCCCCTGCTGAGGCGCACACCACCCTTCACCTGCCAGGCAAGACTCTGGAAATCCTTCGGCCTTTGGGGCACATTTTGAACTTTCAACCCCAGGGTCGAGGTCCAGGCTATGGGGCTGGGGACAAGAGTGACATCAATGGCCACCACCATTCCCAAACCCCAGGTCCAACCTGACCAGCTAAAATGACAGTTTCTGAGGCTGATAACCATATGGGCGTGCAATTCGCATTTTCAAATCATCTACGGCCTCACAATATTGACTGGGTCATTTTGCACACGGCCCCGAGGGTGCAGGTTTGTCAGAGTTAACAGTAAACCCAAGCCAAACACCAAATATTAATATTTTTTAAACAACTGATCGAAGGAATGGTTTCCAACAACGGGAACCGCGTCCTGCAGTGGAGCGGGGTCCCCGGGGGACTTCCGAGGAACGAGGTGACGTTTGCAAAGATCCTCCAGGACCAAGGCTACGTCACGGGACTCATCGGTACGTACGGGTTTTAATTGCACTAATTTGTACGGAGAACTGAGCTAAGTAAACCTTTAGGGACCCAGTCGGAGGACCGGCCTGAGTTTTCCCGTGGGCAGGATCCGAAATGCACGCAGAAACGGAGACTGAGAGGGACAGAGGAAAATCCAAGGAAAATTCACACAATAAATGATCAGAAGTTTCCTGCAACGCCCTGCTCCGCCATCTTAACTGCACGGCAAAGGCCAGGCGCGGCCGGGTGCACCTGTAGTCCCAGCCGGGCGTCAGGCTGAAGCAGGAAGGTCACTTGCGAGTTCAAGGTCAACCTGCCTAATGTAGTGAGACCACGAGTCACGATAACTCAGTAAAGACAGACAGATGATGATAAGTAGCAAATAGGAAATGTGGTTTCAAGGCTTAGTAATGACATCCTCGTGACTTAAATAAAAAATATGCAGTCAACAAACCAAGTCAGGTGTCGAGCGAATAATAGAAATTCAGGACAACAGACTCTTGGGAGGAGACTCCTTTCTTCATCCCCATCGTGCTGGAGTCATAATTCTTATTATCGCTGACTCGTGCTCACGGGGACAGTGACCGGTCACAAATTTAATAAAGTCGCCCACAGACTGAATATGAAATCCCGACTCATTTTTCCGACACAAACTGTGTCCCTCAAAGCCACATCACGGCAGGTGACAAAACGCAGATGTCTCTTAGTCCACACCCCACTCCTGACTCCATAGAAAACCTTCCTTTGAACCTGAAAGCTGTGTTTTGTGAAACAAATGTCCCCATCTTGACCTTGGGCGCCATGGCAGGGCGTTGGCCAGGTGAGACGCAAGGTCAAAGCCGAGAGTACTTGGTCTACACCCATCGAGCTTTCTGCACCATCGGGGTGACCGAGTCGCCATCAATCCTCGGCTATGGACAGGACATCTGGACCCAGGTTAGTAAACTGACTGACTGACGGTAGCAGGGTTAGCCTTGGGTGCCTGTCACAAAACACCTGACAAACTCAGGATAAAGGAGGGGAGGTGGACTCTGGGTCATGGTGTCAGAGGTGACAGTCCATGGTCACTGGGCCCCGTGGGTTTTGGCCATGAGGAAGCAGAACAAGACGGCTGGAGAAGGTGGAGGAGCAAAGCAGCTCCCATCAGGGTAGAAAGGAAGGCAAGACAGAGACAGGAAGTAGCTGTGCATAAAATATCTCCCGCAAGCCACGCCCCATGACATCACTTCCGCTTCTCCACCTGCAAAGATCCCACTAGGCCATGAGCCCATCAATCTCCCTTTCCAGGCCACACCCCCCAGTGACATCACTTCCTCCGCTTAGGCCCCGCCTCTTAAAGGACCCACTACTTCAGCTATGAATCCATCCAGCTATCAGTTATCAGTGGATTCATCCATTGAGCTATGAGTCCATCAGTGGACGGTCCTTTTATTTTTTGGGCAACCCGGGTCTCATTCTGCTGCCCAGGCTGGCCTCAGACCCACAATGCCCTGGCCTCGTGTGCTGGGATTACAGACATGCCCTACTGCACTGGTGGACAGGTTGTAGTGCCGCTGTCCTTCTGACGGCGCCAGGGGGGTCAGGCTGTGATGGACATGGTGTCAGATCCACCCCCGTGCATGGCCACCGCACAACTTCCCTCCTCTCCCCCATCTCCCCCAGGGAAGTGGCACTTGGGTCTTAACTGTGCCACGGCCACCGACCACTGCCACCACCCCCTGCAGCACGGCTTCGGTCACTTCTACGGCATGCCCTTCACCATGATGGCCGACTGCCAGCAGTGGGAGCTGTCCGAGAAGCGGGTCAGCCTGCAGCACAAGCTCAACCTCGGCCTCCAGCTGCTGACCGGAGCCCTTTTCACCTTGGCCGCCGGGAAGCTCACTCACCTCATCCGCGTCTCCTGGGCGCCGGTCATCGGGTTGACCGTGGTGGCTGCCGTGACTTTCACAACACGGTATTTCCTGGGGGATCTGATCGTCCACGCCGACTGCTTCCTCATGAGGAACCACGACATCACCGAGCAGCCCATGGTCTTCCACAGGACCGCGTCCCTTTTCCTCAGGGAGGCCGCAACCTTCCTGAAGAGGTGAGGGAGCCGCTGCCCACGCCTGTAATCCCGGCTGCTCGGAAGGCAGAGGTCTTCCCGCCTAAGATGGGGATCTCGCTAACTTTCTACCTGGAACTGCGATCCTTCCAATCGCCACCTCCTATGTCGCCAGGATTACAGGCGGGGGGTCACTGCACCCGGGCTCAGCGAGGATTTCCACAGGATTTTAGAAGGGGAAAATGCGTCACTTACGTGTATCGAGTGTGTCCCTTAAATCAGGGGCTCTTATTTCTGTTTTCCCAAAGAAAGTCACTCTATGAATGTCAAAAAGTCAGTCGATGAACATCAAAGAAAGTCACTCGATGAACGTCAAAGAGAGTCACTCGGTGAATGTCACAGAAAGTCACTCGATGAATGTTGATTTTTAGGAACAAGCACGGGCCGTTCCTCCTCTTCGTGTCCTTCCTACACGTCCACACCCCCCTGGTCACCACCAAGGAGTTCATCAGGCGCAGTGTCCATGGGTTATACGGGGACAATGTGGAGGAGATGGACTGGATGGTGGGTGAGTGACAGATGGGCAAATGGAGGGAAGGCCCTGGGTCCCCAGCTGGCCACCCACAGTGGGACATGAGGAAGGAAAGATGGACGGACAGATGCAGGGAGACAAGATTGGGTGTCAGGGTCACAGAATAACCCAGTTGAGATCTACAGATGGCGTCAGGTGAAAAGTCAAAGGAGGCCGAGCGTGGTGGCACATGCCTGTAATCCCGGCTCTCGGGAGGCAGAAGCTCGAGGAGCGGGAGTTCGAGGCCAGCCTGGGCTACATTATCTCAAAAAGAAAAATCAATAAATGACAACCAAACAACAAAAAAAATGGCAGCCAGTGAAAGACGCATTTGTGACCATGGGACATGGGATAGCTGTGTTCCTAGTGGGGTTTGAACTCGGGGCCTACATCTTTTGTGATTTTTTTTTCAAGATGGGGTCTCGAGAACTATTTGCCCCGGTTGGATTCGAACCACGATCCTCCCCATCTCCGCCTCCTGGGTGGCTGGGATTACGGGCGTGAGAGCCGGTGCTCGGCTGGGATGGTCGCGTGTGTTGACCGCAATCTGCCTTCCCAGGACGGATCCTGGACGTGCTGGACGAGGAGGGCCTGGCCGACCGCACCCTGGTTTATTTCACCTCTGACCACGGGGGGTCCTTGGAGGCTCAGATGAGAGGAAAACAATATGGCGGCTGGAATGGGATCTACAAAGGTGGGCTGGGTCCAGCTGCTGGTTCTGGTCAAATGCTTTCGACCCTGGGGCCCCAATCGTCCCCCAGGAATGGGGGCCATCCAGCCCCCAAGTGGCAGGGCTTCGCCCATTTTCATGGCTGCATAATATTCCAGTGTGTGGACAGAAGACACTGCGTCTGTCCATTCACCAGCGTGTGCATCCAGGTTGGATTTTGTGGCCCTCTGCATCTGTGTCCCCTCTTCTGTCTCTTATAAGGACACTCCCATTGCATTTAGGGTCGCCCTCATCGAGGATGATGTCATCTGAAGACACTTAATCCCATCTGCAGAGACCCTATTTCCAAGTGTGCTCATCAGGTTGGGGTGGGGGTCAATACTTGGGGAATACTATTCAGCCCAGAAAAAGCAACAACAGCTTACAAAAGAGACTCCTGCCAACTGCAAAGACCCTATTTCCAAATGTGTCACCATGGTCAGGTCCCAGGTGACACAGCTTTTGGAAAAGTCACCATTGCCCTCAGTTCTATGGGACTTGACCTTATTCCAATATGGCGGCCTGGCCCAATGGAGTGGGTGACACAGCTGGTCCAGGATGACCACAAGACCTTAATCCCATCTGCAAAGACCCTATTTCCAAATGAGGTCCCATTCTGAGGTCCCAGGTGACACAGCTTTTGGAAAAGTCACCATTCCGCTCAGTTCTATGGAGCTTGACCATATTCCAATATGGCGGCCTGGCCCAATGGCGTGAGTCCAATATGACCTCATCTCCAGACCCTTCATTCCTTCTGCAAAGACCCTATTTCCAAGTGAGACCCCATTGTCCGGTCCTCCATGCCTCTTCCAGCTCCTGGGACCCCAGCTGTCCCCTTGTCCTGTGGCCCCATCGCTTCAGTCTCCTGACCAGCTGGGATTACAGGCGGGAGCCACAACACCTGGCCTCATTTTTCATCCGTTTTTTTGCCTTTCCTCTCTCACAGGAGGCAAAGGCATGGGTGGCTGGGAAGGTGGCATCCGTGTCCCCGGGATCCTGCGGTGGCCGGGGGTCCTGCCCGCTGGCCGGGTCATCGACGAGCCCACCAGCCTGATGGACGTCTTCCCCACCGTGGTCCGGCTGGGGGGCGGCCTGGTGCCCCAGGACAGGTAGGCGGTGACGTGGTGACAGCTACCCAACCCGGCAAATTACAACATTCTCCTTTGCGAAATTCTGCAGCTTTGCTTGCAAAACAGCTGGATGCACCCCAAAATTTCGTCCCGTTGCCTCCAGTGTCATTAGGGCCATTTGCAGGACTGCAGCTTTCTGGCTCACAAGATCTCGTCTTTCTGGGTTTTTTTTGCTCCTTCGCACAGACCGCTGGACGGCCATGACCTCCTGCCCTTGCTGCTGGGGACGGCCCGTTACTCGGGACACGAGTTCCTCATGCATTACTGCGAGTCACACCTGCACGCGGCCCGGTGGCACCAGCGGGAACGTGAGTAGCAAAGTGTCCCCAAGCCTCGGGGACAAAGCCTCGGGGTGGCCTGAAAGCCGAGGGTGGAGGAAGAGCCTGGGGGACCAAGTCACTCTGGCTTGGCGGCTTCTTCTTGCCTGGTGCACATCAGGTGTAGCACACATCAGGGCACCGTGCCTTTTCCTGGCTGTGTAATACTCCACCGGGTTAAAAGAGGACAGCCGTGTTTACCGACTGCCTCGTCGATGGTCACTTGGTTGCTGCTGTCTTTTGGGCGCTGCTCACTGATACTGCTTTCCAGCCGGGCGTCCTGTTCCTCAATGTCAACCCCGAGCCGTTCTTCCCCTGACACCAGGAGGAGCAATTTGGAAGGTTCACTACCGGACCCCGATCTTCCACCCGGAGGGAGCAGGTGCCTGCTACGGGAAAGGCGTGTGTCCCTGCGCGGGGGAGCAGGTGGCTGAACACGACCCGCCGCTGCTCTTCGAGCTCTCGGAAGACCCCTCGGAGACTCGGGCCCTGACGCCCGACACCGAGCCCTCGTTCTTCCAGGTGGTGGGACGCGTCCAGCAGGCGGTGGACGAGCACAGAAGGACGCTCAGCCCCGTCCACCAGCAGCTGGGCACCCTGCTGAACACCTGGCGGCCGTGGCTGCAGCCCTGCTGTGGCCTGTTCCCCCTGTGCGCCTGCGACAGAGAAAATGACCACCAGTGACCCCTGCCAGGGCCCTGACCGCACCCCAGATTTCCTCACTGGGCGGGTGGGCGTGGGGACTCCACGCACAGCTGCACCCGTCAAACGAGTCCAGAGAAGTTTGCAATGTAGGATCTGAAATAAAATGACCCAGTGACCGGCCGGCCAGCCTACAAAGATGTCCAGTCAGTCGGACAGCAGGTCCAAAAACCCCAGGCCCACCTGAAGCAAAAGCCACCTTCCTCTCTGTCACCTCCCTTTCTGCACCTGCGCCCCAGCACCTATGGCAAATCCCATTAGGACACCCTGCGGTGAGCCATGTTGCTAGGCAACCGTGATGGGAATTTGGGTGGGAGGGGCCTCAGTGTTTGTGACTCACCGTATTTTCCATTTCGGGTGCAACTCCATCTGTCGATCAGTCGAGGCACATCTGTAAAACGCAAAGACCTTGCATTGGCCCAGGACAGGCCGAAGTCTGCTCTCACCCTCCCCCCCTGCACCCCATTTCTGAGCTTTGCATTTGCGGGGTGCACCTCCTCTTTTCAACACCCCCCTTCACACACCTCCCAGGGGGAGTTTAGGGAGACCCGGGGCAGGTGGCCCAGGAGCTCAGAGTCCTAAGCAGGATTAAATGTCTTCTGGAAACCCCGGTTTACAGTGGGCCCCCCCCCCCGGGGAGAACCGGTTCCCAGCACCGCCCCAGGGATGAATCGGGTTTCACGGTGGGGGGCTGCACCCCCACATCCTGCAGCCTGAGTTTAGGGCCAAGGTCAGGTTCCTGTGGTGGTCATGGGATTCACCCGACTCTGGGGTGCACAGAGGTCTCCAGGACCCGCCTGGCCCCCCTCCAGGTGCGTGGGACCCCAGCTGGGGGCTGGGGGTCTGGGGGTTTTGGGGGACAGCGAGGAAGAGTCTGGGGCCAGGGTGGACACGGGGGAGTCTGCAAAATGCAGATGGAGGCGAGTTCTTGGCGCCAGGAGCTGGGGGTTCGGGGACAAGAAGAGCCAGAAACTGGGGGAAGGGAAGGAAGAAGGTGAAGGGAGGGTCTGGGGAGAAAAAGGGGGTCCCGCTAAGTTGGTCCCCCTCCTTGTGCTCCTGCACCCCTCAGGCACCCCACAAAGCTAAGATCTGCCCTGTCCTGCCCCTTGGCCGCTTCCCCCACCCTTTACTCCACCCTGACCACCCCACAAATCTAGGATACCCCCTAACTCGCACCCTTTGCCCCCCAAAAGCGTCCTAGTCTCCCCAACATCCACTCCACCTCCTCACACACCCTAAGCACTGCCTATCCCGACCCGGGGCTCAGGGGCCCCCTAAAGGGTCATGAGCCCCTACTTTCAAATGGGGGGTCCGAGGTCACCCCACAATCTAAGACCCCGGGGTGCCATGGGGACCTTGGCCTCCACACGCCCCCAGCATGACCCAGTGACCCCAACACGCTGTACTCCCCCAGGGTGGCTTTGCCCCCCAACATGACCCGATCCCTGTCACCCCCCCCACAAGGACACCTCCAAACCCTCTCAACCCAGGACCCCACACACTATCAGGACCTCTGGTGGCCCCAGTTCCGCCTGTTCCATCCCAGATCCCCCCTAACACCACCCCTTCCCGCCTGGCCCCGTCCTTGGGGCCCCAACGCACTCTAGGAGCCCCCACGCCTCCGGAAGGCTTTATATAGCAACAGCGAGGCCACGCCCCCTAGCCACAAGCCACGCCCGTCGCTCCCCGGCCTGTCCATCACTTGGACCCGCCCCTTGCCCCTCCCCCTCCAGCAGGGCCCTTATCTCCCTCTCTAACCCTCACCCCATGAGCACGCTTTACCACTTCCCACAGCCGCCCAGCAGGGAAGGGGCCCTGCCCCCCAACACCGCAACACGCCCCTCAGCCGCCCCCAGTGCTTCCTTTCCCCTCCCCCCGTTCTCTAAGATGCCTGCCTCACGTATCCCCAGCACTCAGAAACCAGAAACCCTCCCGTCCCTTTGCTGTGAGTCCCCAGCCGCCAACCGTCATGCCAGGCTTTGTGTCCCAACGAGCGGGGACACGCCCCCTTAGCTCTAAGCCACGCCCCAACGCGCCCTAATCCCCCCACCTATCCATCACTCAGACCCGCCCCTTCCTGCTTCCCTTCCCTCCTAACCTATCCATCAGTAAGACCCTCCCCTTCCTGCTCCTCTTCCCCAACCTATCCATCACTAAGCCCTGCCCCTTCCTGCTCCTCATTCCCCCCGACCTATCCATCACTAAGCCCCGCCCCCTCCTGCTTTCCTTCCCTCCTAACCTATCCATCAGTAAGACCCTCCCCTTCCTGCTCCTCTTCCCCAACCTATCCATCACTAAGCCCCGCCCCTACTCCCGCCCCCTGTACGCCCCCTCCCTAAGCTTGAAGACTTCCCTGGGATGCTGGGGGACGCAATGCCCCCAACAGACACCCCTGAGCACGTCCCTAACACCCCCTAACAAAAGACCCACCCCATAGGGACCCTTGTCCACGCCCCCCCTTCCAGGAGGGATCCTGGCCCCCCCACACTACACCAGCCCCCAGCACACCCCTTCCCCCATTCGCCCCTCCCCGACTGAGAGCCCAGAACCCCCTGCTGCGCCCCCCCCAGCCTGGCCCTGTCCCCCCAAGACTAAAAGAAGACCTCTCCCCTCCCCCAGCCTGGCCCTGTCCCCCCCCAGCCTGGCCCTGTCCCCTCCCCCAGCCTGGCCCTGTCCCCTCCCCCAGCCTGGCCCTGTCCCCCCAAGACTAAAAGAAGACCTCTCCCCTCCCCCAGCCTGGCCCTGTCCCCCCCAGCCTGGCCCTGTCCCCTCCCCCAGCCTGGCCCTGTCCCCCCAAGACTAAAAGAAGACCTCTCCCCTCCCCCAGCCTGGCCCTGTCCCCCCCCCAGCCTGGCCCTTCCCCCCCCAAGACTAAAAGAAGACCTCTCCCCTCCCCCAGCCTGGCCCTGTCCCCTCCCCCAGCCTGGCCCTGTCTCCTCCCCCAGCCTGGCCCTGTCCCCCCTCAATTCTGCAAGACACATTCCTTAGGGCCCTGGCTGCCCCCCACATCCCACCCTGCGGGGACCCTGAACCCCAACACTAAAGCAAGCCCCTCCCCAGCACGGCCATGGTCGTGCCCCCCCCTTTCTAAGACATTCCTTAAGGTCCAGGGCTTCGTCCCACTGGACACCCCCTAGCACGGCCCTGTCCCCCACACCCAGACCCGCCCCTTGTCCGTCCTCCAGCACAAGCCCGGCCCCATTCCCCCGCGCCACAGGGCCCATCCGACAAACCCCCACCCTGCCCCCCAAGACTGACGCCAGGCCCTTTCCCCTCCCCCAACATGGCTCTGTCCCCCCCCAGCCCCCCAAGACACTTCCTTTGTCCCTCCCCCAGGCTGACCCCG
>NC_133405.1:145488301-145528301 GCF_047511655.1 Castor canadensis
TGCTCCTTTCCCACCTCTGTACCCACCCATGACGTCACCACCTTCCTCCTCCCATTTGCTCCGCCATGACGATCCTGTTCCCCAGGGATGGCTCAAGGCAGCGGGCCAAGCGACCATGGCCTTGAACCGCCAAAACCGAGAGCCAAAGCCAAACTTTTGTCCTTGTGGTGAGAGTACAGCAAGGCCTTGTCACAGAAATGGCGACAGAAATGGGAACTGGTGAGTCCCTCTGCCAGGAAATGGGGATCAGGGCTCTAAGAAGTCCCCTCAGGCAGGTGACACACCTGGGAATGACCTCTGACCTCCCCACTGGCAGGTGACACCTGGGAATGACCTCTGACCTCCCCTCAGGCAGGTGACACTTGGGAAGGACCCTGTCCCCTGCCCTGAGCCCCTACACCTGGAGCACAGGCGCCTCCTCGTCTCTGAACACCCGGAGTCACTGCACACCTGGCTGCGTCCCCAGCGTGTGACCGGCCACTGTGCCGCACCGGTGTCCATCACCCAGCATGGCGTCCCGAGCCCCGTGCTGCCTCAGCCCGACACGCACACGTCCCCGTTCCTTGGGGTCTTCTGTGTCGCACAGAAATCCACGACACAGCCTCGCTCCCTTTCCCCGCTTCTCTGCCCGTATGGGAGAAATACTAGAGACCACTGAAAAATGAGCAGGTGGACCGTTTCCCGGAAGCCACTGTTGAAATGAGAGTCCACACCTCAGTGCAACAGTCCAGGCACGGTGGCTCACGCCTGTATTCCCAGCTGCTCCGAAGGGTCCCGGTTCAAAGCCCGACCTCCAAAGACAGAAGGGAACCATCGCCATACAAAATGCAAGCTGATCGACGGACGATGCGGGGACGAGATGGGAAAGAACATGGCCGGGAGAAGGGGAACCAGGTCCCCGTGACCTTACGGGACTTCAGAGGTCACCAGGAAAGACTGGGATGCCTTTCCCTGCTGCCGGCCATACCCAAAACCCGTTGGGTAATTGGGGCTTTTTGTGGGACAGCAGAGGCTGAATTTCTTCCGGAAAAAATAGGATTTGGGGTTTTTCGGGGGGAGGGGGATGTGGAGACACACGTTAGGGTTGACCAAATTTGGGGACACGTATAGGTTGGCCAGTGGGATTCCAGGTTGATCTTGTACCTTAAACCAACTCACCTCGTCCTCCACCATGAATCCTGTCTCTAGGAAAGCCCCAATCCGCATTTTCTAGGATTTCTCCCCCCTGAATTTCGTAGGACGCAGACTTGTGTTTCTCCATAGCACCAGCTTCCGCCGTGATGTGTCTATGGGGTCGGAAAAATGGCCGGCCACCATCCCACCCCAAAGTCACCAAGGCCAAATCCATATGGCTGCTTTCATGGCCAATGACAACCAAGATGGCGGCTCATGGGCCAAGGTTCCCAGTCTCCAGGTGATGGTTCCATCCTGACAAGGTCACCAACAATGGTCCAAAGGGACACGCCACCCATGTCACCAAGGCCACAGGGCTGCTTTCAATTAATGTCAACTTTGCCCTATGGCCAATGACAACCAAGATGGCGGCTCAAATGTCCCCTCTCTTTCTCATAATCCCGGTGGCCACCAACAACCGCCGGGGAAGACGACAGACAGCACGTGACGTGAATTTGCGACACTGTGACACTTATGACAGGAGGAATTCTTGGGGAAAAGTCCTTTTGTGATCCCAGAAGTTGTTCGGGACTGAGGTAGCGAGGCAGAGGTGAGTGATAGTTGACTGACTTTGTCACTGAGCACAGAGGACTTAGTCCCTGGACTTCGTCCCTGTCACCAAGTTAGGACTGAGCCCTGAATTCTTCTACCCAGAAAACAAATCCGTGCAGAAGACCTTGCATCCGCCATGACACCTGACATCCTTGAGGGTGTCCCCAGTGGGATTTCGTCAACGGACATTAGGATTTAAAGCAAAAAGCCCTTTGTTGTGTTGCGTACTTTCGAGATGGGGTCTCTCTTTAGACCCGGAGCTTCATCTGCTCTGTGCAGCTGGGATTGCAGGCAGGCGCCACCACACCCAGCCATTGCTGGAGATGGGGTCTCCTGAGCTTTGTTCCCCAGGCTGGCCTCGAACCACCATCCTCCCAAGTGGCCGGGATTACAGGCGTGAGCCACTGTGCCTGGCCACGTTGTCCTTCAGTGCGGAAAGGCAACCGCCGAGGTGCCTCTCAAAGATACGTCTAAGTGTCAGTCAACGTGCACGGACGTTTTGGTAAAAGGCTAAAGAAACGGAATTTGCATCCTGGAAGGCTCAGAGGCACGGCGGGTGGAGCAATGGCCGCTAGCTTTGTGAGGGAACGACGCGTGAGTGAGGAAAAGAAGGTGACAGGGCCACAGGTGACCTTACGACAAGAACCGGTCCAGCTTCTCCTGGATGCGGACGAAGGCGTCCTTTCCCAGGTAGTCGATGTGTCCTGCCTCCCATTTCCGTCTGTCCTCGTCCGGGCTCAGCTTGTCCCCGATGGAAATCTCAGACACAGCCGCGGCCAGGTCACCCTAGGGAGATTTATCGCTTTTGTTTTCGATGAAATACACCCCAGACAAGTTTTTTTTTAAACCCAAATTGCTTGAAAGTCTCTAAAATGTCATCGCAGGTGCTCAGATTTCCTAAGAATTGTTCTAATTTCCACCCCGAAGCACACGCTTCAATCTGCCGAAATATTACTTTCCCCCGAAAAAGGCAACTTTTTTGAGCACAGGGGACCCAAATGAAGAAATATGGAAATCCCCATGTCCCAAAGATGCTCAGACCCTACAAGAGACTCACACAGCCATGACCCCAAGCCTTTCAGGGGCTCTGCCAAGTGAACCTCAGGCTTATCAGGAAACGTTGGTGACACGGTGGCGAAGGCTTTGTGCTAGTGGGAGGTGGTGGAACCTTCAAGAGGCGGGGCCTAGCAAGAGGGTGTGAGGTCACTGGGGGCGTGGCCTAAAGGGGAGATTGATGGGTTCATAGCTCAATGGGCTGAAGGGAAGGGGTGGTGCCTCCAAGAGGCGGAGCCTAGTTGGAGGAAGTGAGGTCATTGGGGGCGTGGTTTGAAGAGATTGATGGATTCAAACCTTAACTGGCTATTAGGAGGTGGTGAATCCTGTAAGGGGCGGAGCCTAGTGGGAGGAAGTGATGTCACAGGGGGCATGTCCTGGAAGGGGAGATTGATGGACTCAAAGCTTGATGGGCTACTGGAAGGTGGTGGGAGATTTAAGAGGGGAGGG
Source organism: Castor canadensis (assembly GCF_047511655.1). Classification (NCBI taxonomy): domain Eukaryota; kingdom Metazoa; phylum Chordata; class Mammalia; order Rodentia; family Castoridae; genus Castor; species Castor canadensis. Next base: position 145,491,530 of record NC_133405.1, read on the forward strand.
GCCTAGTGGGAGGAAGTGACGTCATTGGGGGCGTGGCCTGGAAGAGTTATAAATTGTCCCTGGTCCTTTCCTGTCCTCTCTCTTCTCTCTCTTCCTCCTTCCTTGCCCCTCTTTGTCTGTCCATTTCTCTCTGTCTCTCCTCATCTTCTTTGCCATGATGTGAGCAGCTTGGCTCCACCACCTGCTCCCACCATCTTATTCTGCCTTCTATGGCCCAAAGCCATGGAGCCCAGTGACCATTGACTGACACTATGACCACAACACCTGTTCTCCTCTTGAGCTGACTCGCTCAGAACTTGCTCAGGCGTTTTGTCACAGTCACCAGCCAAGCAAAGAGAAAGGGTCCCCCGTAATCCTTCTTGACAAAATGAAACCCCACTAAGGACAACTCACGTGACCGGAAGTTTCGGCTGTGTGCAGCCAGAAGGTCCCAACGTCTCCAGGAGTCACCTGAGCTGTGGCATCCTGGACGAAGGTGGAAAAGGTGTTTACCCAATGACAAGTGTGCTGTCTGTGGGGGATGTTTGTTATAGCAGCTAAACCTCCCTGACACATACGGGATCAGGAAGCGAGCCTGTGCCTACAAGCTGAGATCCTAACAGGTCTGTAAGTCACTCAACAAACAAGCACCATCCACAGAGTCTAAAGAACATGGAGACCTTTGTGAATCCTCACTGCTAAATTCACGGGGCTGGGTAGGGCTGGATTTGAACCCTGGCCAGGCAGGCCTAGGAACTCCCATCCCTAAAACACAGACTCCTAGGCTACATATGCCAGGGACAATATATAACCCTCAAGGCCACGCCTCCAGTGACATCACTTCCTCCCACCAGGTCCCGCCCCCTAAGGCTCCACCACCTCCCAACAGTCCATTAAGCTGTGAATCCATCAATCATTCCATGAAGGCCACGCCCCCAGTGACATCACTTCCTTCCTCTAGGCCCCGCCTCATAAAGGTCCCACCACCTCCCAATAGCCCATTAAGCTTATGCCTGGGATTTCGGAACGCATTGACCCTGACTGAGGCTGAGAAACTGCGGCCGTTTTAGGGGCAACTTTGGCCATTTACGTATCAACTGGGGGATCAATTTTGCATTGCACAGATATTTATGGCAGTGGATGGTGAGGTTTGAGGAGAGGGATTTGCAAAGTCAGGAAGGTCGCCGTCAAAGGTCAGAGACCGGCGCTCAGCTCCTATCTCAGGGATGCAGTCGGAGGGGAAGAAAATCTGACACAAAGTCTGACTGGAGAGCTGGGGTCAATGATGAAGATTGAGGACGAAAATAAGCTGAGAAAATCACTTCGGGCCAGGCGTCGTGCCTCACTCCTGTAATCCCAGCCACTCGGGAGGCAGAGATCGGGAGGATCACAGCTGGAGGCCAGCCCAGTGCTGTAGAGTGGACCTTTGCCAAAGGGAGTATTACTGTAGCATGAAGAAGGAGGCGGCGGCCCAGGGAGCCTCCGCGCCTGCGCGCCAAGCACTCAAGGAGCCTTGGGGAACGTGAGGGGTGACGTCACTTCCTGCTCCAATCAGGAGTGGCATGCAAATGCCCTAATTTGCATAGTGACGCAATTGGCGGGGAAGCCTGCACACGAGTGCATGTAAAGTGAATAAAAAAACGCTGGACGTGACCCGTCCGCACTGCACACACACAGATGTCTGACTGTCCGTCACACCCGTGTGGACGGCAGGTACTCACGTCTGCCAGGGACAGCGGTGTCGTCTTCTCTGCTGCCACCGCCCGCCCTCCAGCAGGTCCCAGGGCTGCTGGGTTTGCACACGGCACCTCGTCGCTGGCTGCTGCTGAGTTTGCACACGGCACCTCGTCGCTGGCTGCTGAGTTTGCACACGGTGTCCCAACAGCACGGAAGCAAAGCTGCGTGCAGACAACCGTGGACGCCCTAGGTGAGTCCCCATCCCAGGTCAAGGGAGCCCCTGTATATGTAGAGGGACTTTTATTTTGCAAGGGAGATGCAACCGGTCACAGAAATGTCCCTATATGGAAAGTAGGATGGTAAGAAAAGTGACTTAAAAAAACATGAAATTGGGGTCAATCAAAAAAAAAGTTTAAATCTTGTTCGGATATCTCCTGTGATCCCGTGATATCTCAAACAAACAAAAAAAAATTGTGTCGGCCTCATTTTCCCCTTGGTCCTGCCTGGTTTTACTCTGATTTTAAAAAAGAGAGAGAGAGAGAAAGGTTTAATCTAGAGAGAGAGAGAGAGAAAGGTTTAATCTAGGGGAAAATGACAAGAAAAAAAAATCTAGTTCCAGTATACATTTCTTCCAGTATTTACGTGACCCATGCAGAGTGTTTGTTGACTGCATTCGCGTTTGAAGGAAACATACGCGGCAGAGAACAAGGAAGCTCATCTTGTTTTCCAGCCCCTCACTTACGGGGTGAGGCGGAGACTCGGGCTTCTGGGGGGCTCCGAGGCTCTGGAACAGAGGCCGCACGCTGTCCTGGAAAATCTGCCACCAGACCCCGAGAAAGGACACCTCTTCCCGGCTGCCCACCGCGGGGTCCGAGGCCGTCTGCGGGTTGCTGCTGTAATCCCACGGCTTCCTGGACCCCAAGAAACGCACGACCTTGGCACCGGACCCGAACCTGAGGAGCAAGGTGACAAGAACGCCGATGTGGCAAGGGGGGTCTCACCAGGCCGCTGGGATTCAAAATGGCGCCTCGGCGGACGACTCACTGCTTGAAGGCCGGGCCGTAGGTGTAGGCCGTGCTCACGCTCAGGCTGTACACGAAGGGCAGGCGTTTGCGGATGTCGCCCGTGGCCCAGTCACTGAAGAAGTCATTCAACAAACCTTGGTCGGCCCCTGAGAGTCATCAACAAACACATGCACGCAAACAAAAAGTCGTCAGGATGCGTCTGCGGGACCCGTTGCTTGAGGTGGGGTCTCGCCAACTATTTCCCGGAGCTGGCCTCACACCACAGTCCCCCGGGTCTCTGCCTCCTGAGTGGCCGGGATTACGGGTGTGAGTGAGCCAGCAGGCACCCTGGTTAAAAATATTTATTTTCTGCCTTTTACACAAAACTTGGGCGCTCCTGTTGAATGGGCCTGACTTCCATTGCACAGGTTTTAAAAACTTCTATTTATTGCATTTACTTATTTGTTTGCTTGTTGAATAACTGATTGACTAACTGACCGATTAATTGATTGACTAATAGGGATTGAGCCCAAGGCAATGTAACTGGACTAAAGCCATCTGCCGCTGGGCTCCACCACCAGCTCCCAGCCCAAATTTGGGGGTTCGGGGGCGCTGGGCATCGAGCCAAAGACACACGCCGTGTCTAGTACCCATTACCATGTTTGTTGATGTCTTTCTGTGATCCAAAAGGGTCCCCTTATCTTTGTCTGCAAGGTAGAAATCTGGCTGGTGCCTCGGAACCCCAACAATCTCGGGGTCCCCTGCTCACCGTCGAAGCTGCCGTGGCGGGCCGCGTGGCGGAGCAGGAGGCCGTGGGTCTCTAACGAGGGTTCGAAGACGAACACCCCACTATTGAAGCAGTCAGGCCACCCAGGGTCGGGGGCTGCTGACAGCTCCGCCCGGTCGAACAGCTCGTCCACGTTGCCCAGGACCTGGGGACACGGGACAAAGGCGACACGACCTCAGGACGCACGGGAACCCGTTTCTTGCAGGGTGCACATGGGGGTGCCCCCCTTTTTCTTCTGCAAGAACCTAAGACATCGAGTCTTGTTTTTTCAGACAGTTATCCTATGCTTAGAATCCGGAGTTCACAAGTGAATATTCGATCTACACAAAATATTTTCAGTCGATTATCCTAGGTCCAAGGGGAACAGATGAGTCATCAAACCCTTAATGGACCTCCAGTGATTAATGTCCCCAAATACCACTTCTGACAAACCCAATGCTCATGAAATGACTATTGTACCAGGGGGGGATTTTCATCATCCCCCTGGGGGACTCCTAATTTGTAGGGGGGATTTCCTTCATCCCCTTGGGGGACTCCTAATTTGTAGGGGGGATTTCCATCACCCCCTTGGGGGACTCCTAATTTGTAGGGGGAATTTTCATCATCCCCCTGGGGGACTCCTAATTTGTAGGGGGATCCTCATCATACCCCAAAGTCCCCGGTACCCACCAGGGTGTTGGCGTCCAGGAAGACACACTTGCGGTACTGGGTGAGGGTCCAGCAGTGCAGCTTGGTCAGCGTCACCCCCAAATCGGGTCTCCTCAGGAAGGACAGGTGGACGAGATCCCCGCTGTCCATCAGATTGACATCCACCACCTCATCAAACAGCCGGGACAGAATGACCCTGGACAGACGTGGGAAAGACAAGGCTCACCAGTGTCACCTCTGTCACTGTGAAGGTCACTTTCCCTCCACCCCAACGGACACCCCTCCCCACTGTCATAACGAGAATTCACTTTGCAAACACCACACGTCCCCCACGATGTCTGCCCCACCCCCCAGGCAGGATTAACAAGGTGACGTCACCGACACCTGGGATGCCCGGGTGTCACTTGTCGTCTTACCTGAGCAGGGTGGACACCTGCGGGGTGACCAGCACCACCAGCTTCCGGGTCGTCCCGTGATCCCGCAGGGACTGGGCCAGCACCAGGGCGCCCTGGCAGTAGGTATCAGTGGAGGCCAAGGTGACAAAGGCCTGGTCGGCCACTGCAGACAGATGGACACCAAGAGCAGGGTCAGTTTCTCTAAGCTGTTGTCTCAGTAGTCAGTCTACTATCACTGGAGTCAGTCTACTATCACCCGAGTCAGTCTACAATCACTGGAGTCAGTCTTCTATCACCCGAGTCAGTCTACTATCACCGGAGTCAGTCTACTATCACTGGAGTCAGTCTTCTATCACTGGAGTCAGTCTACTATCACTGGAGTCAGTCTACTATCACCGGAGTCAGTCTACTATCACCCGAGTCAGTCTACTATCACCCGAGTCAGTCTACTATCACCGGAGTCAGTCTACTATCACGGAGTCAGTCTACTATCACCGAGTCAGTCTACAATCACTGGAGTCAGTCTACTATCACTGAGTCAGTCTACAATCACCGGAGTCAGTCTACTATCACCGGAGTCAGTCTACAATCACCGGAGTCAGTCTTCTATCACCCGAGTCAGTCTACCATCACCGGAGTCAGTCTACCATCACGGGAGTCAGTCTACAATCACCGGAGTCAGTCTACAAACACCGGAGTCAGTCTACAATCACTGGAGTCAGTCTACTATCACCGGAGTCAGTCTACAATCACCGGAGTCAGTCTACTATCACCAGAGTCAGTCTACTATCACTGGAGTCAGTCTACTATCACTGGAATCAGTCTACAAACACCGGAGTCAGTCTATTATCACCGGAGTCAGTCTTCTATCACCCGAGTCAGTCTTCTATCACCCGAGTCAGTCTACCATCACCGGAGTCAGTCTACTATCACCGAGTCAGTCTACTATCACCGGAGTCAGTCTACAATCACCGGAGTCAGTCTACTATCACCGGAGTCAGTCTACAATCACCGGAGTCAGTCTACTATCACCGGAGTCAGTCTACTATCACTGGAGTCAGTCTACAAACACCGGAGTCAGTCTACAATTACTGGAGTCAGTCTACTATCACTGCAGTCAGTCTACTATCACCCGAGTCAGTCTACAATCACCGGAGTCAGTCTACTATCACCCGAGTCAGTCTACTATCACCCGAGTCAGTCTACAATCACTGAAGTCAGTCTACTGGAGTCAGTCTACTATCACCGGAGTCAGTCTACTATCAGCGGAGTCAGTCTACTATCACTGGAGTCAGTCTACTATCACCGGAGTCAGTCTACTATCACCGGAGTCAGTCTACTATCACTGGAGTCAGTCTACAAACACCGGAGTCAGTCTACAATTACTGGAGTCAGTCTACTATCACTGCAGTCAGTCTACTATCACCCGAGTCAGTCTACAATCACCGGAGTCAGTCTACTATCACCGGAGTCAGTCTACTATCACTGGAGTCAGTCTACTATCACTGGAGTCAGTCTACTATCACCGGAGTCAGTCTACTATCACCGGAGTCAGTCTACTATCAGCGGAGTCAGTCTACTATCACCGGTGTCAGTCTACAATCACCGGAGTCACTCTACAATCACTGCAGTCACTCTCCCATTTCCTGCACAGGGAGCAGGAAGTATTTATTTTCCCCCCCAATTCTCACTTGTATCATTTTGTCGTAAATCCCTTTCTTTCAAAGAGAAGGAGGAAACAGAGCAGTTCTCAGAAACCCTACACGGCTGTGTGGCACGAAGGTAAAATTCCTGGCGTGTGCCCTGACCGGGACCCCGAAATCCCATCGCGGCCCCTTCCCTGAAAACAGGGCTCACACGGTCAATGGGCCATTTTGCATTTTCCCATCAGCCGCCCATGGAGCCTTCCCCAGCCAGGGCGTCGATGTCACCGATGTCACCATGCGTCTGCCTGTCTGTCACAACCCTCGCTGGGGGGAATTGTGTCCCCTGACCCCACTTCAGAAAGGAAGAGAATGCCAGGCATCTCCAAGGCGGACAAGCCGTCAGAAGTCAAGCAGGATCCTTCACAGAGAGTCAATCAACAAGCGCGCCAACTCTTTAAAGATAAATAAGTAGAAAGCCATGCTGGATCTGACTTCAAATTTCATACAACCAACTCGGGATTTGGGGAGACCTGAGGTCAAAGTGGGGGGGTGTCCCCAGTGCAATGCATTGTCACAAGTGCCACCAGGGACAGGGAGGTGATCCCAAGGGCCTTGGGGCGACTCACCGGCCATGGCGAAGGTGCAGTGGACACTGGGCCCCGGGCGCAATGGGCGGACTGTGCGAGGCCTGTGGGGGACAGGGTGACCCTGAAAGCCTGACCCGTCCCCATGACCTCTCTGTGACTCCTGGTGACACCCCGGGGCAGCCTGCGCCCCCAAACCTGGAGGGACCTGGGGGTCAATTCTGCACCCGCAGACCAATCTGCACCCCAAGTCTCCTCTGCACCCCAAACCTCTCTGCACCCCCAGCTCCCTCCCCCGAGCCCCGGGCTCAGGCCTCGCCCCTCCCCATGCACCCCAAAATCTCCTCCCCTCCCCCCTCAACCTCCCTCACTACCCTCCGCCTCTGCACCCCTCGTGCCCTCCACGCTGGGCCAAGCTGTGTCCCCCCGTCCTTCAGCAGGTCCCATGCTGCAATGCACCCCAAACCTCCTCGGCCCCACAGCCCCTGCGCCCCAAAACTCCCCCTCCCCGCGCAGCGCTCCACCCCCTGCACCCTGAGCCCGGCCGGGTGCCCAGGCCTCCACCCCGCACCCCTGCACCCCGAAACCTCCCACGCACTCGAAAGCCTCAGCCCCTGCCAAGCTTGGGGGGCCCGCACCCCGCGATTGGCTTCCGGCGGGAAAGGAAACGGGGCTCCCCCTCTGCGCTGCTGCAGCCCCGGGCCTGGGAGGAGCCGCGCACGCGCAGTCCCGTGCGCAGCTGGGGAGGGCGGGGCTGGGTGGGGCCAGTTGCCTGTCACTCACGCTGAAGCCCCGCCCCCACGTACCACGCTGGGTACCTGGTTGGACGTTCAAAGTTTAGTCGGCCTGTCAGTTACTGGTCAGTCCCGCCCCCTCCCCTCCCCAATGGGTCCCTGCATTGGAACAGTTAACTTTTAACCGGTCCGTCACTCACTCTGCAGCCCGCCCCCTCCACTCCGCTCGGTCCGCGGGTTGGACGTTGGCCTGTCACTCACTCTGCAGCCCCGCCCCCTCCCCTTCACCTGGGTCGCCGGTTGCACAGTTCACCTTCACTAGGGCTGTCACTCACTCTGCAGCCCGCCCCCTCCACTCCGCTCAGTCCGTGGGTTGGACGTTGGCCTGTCACTCACTCTGCAGCCCCGTCCCCTCCCTCCCGCTTGGTCCATGCCTTGGACATTTGACCTTTAACCTGCCAGCGCGGTGTCCTTGGCTGCTGTCACCTCTACTAGGACCGGGGCCGGGTGCAGAGCTGTTGGATGCACGGTGACAGAAGGACAGACCTGTCCGTGCGTGCGTGCATGAAGGACGGAAGGGAGAAACAGATGGAGCACGCCCGTGACCGGCCTCAGGCCCCCCATGCAGGCCCGCGACACCCCAGAAACCACCTGAGCCGCAGGAGAAAAAGGATCAAGAAGAAGTAAGGGACGCTGAGCCCAAATCGGGGTGTCCAGACCCTAGATCGGGGGGACCCGGCCGTAAGGGCAGCCTGGGGCCAGTTTTGGGGTGTGGGGGAGGAGGACCTGGCCCTGACGTCACTCACGAAAACTGGGGTGGTTGAATGACTGAATGAGTGACTCTGTGAATGGGAGTGAAAAAGGAGGTGAATGGGCCAATCAGCGAGCGGATGAAGAGATAATGAGCAAGGGAAGCAGCCAATCAGGTAGCGGGCGACTTAGGGGCGGGTCACGTGAGCCAAATGAGCGAATGAGCGACAGCCGGCCTGAGGCGGGAATAAATGAGTGGATGAATCAGCACTGCACAGCCGGCAGGGAAATGATGAATGAATGCGTCCAACGCACGATGAATGAATGAGTGACGGTAAAAGGAGCGAGGCAGTGTGTGTTTGAGTGAATGAGTGAGGGAATGCAAGATTAAAAGCACTCATGAGTGAAGGGAGCAGAAGATGGGCAAAAATGCAAGCGGGAAGGAATGGCTGGAGGAATTCAGGCTGCGGGATGGGTGACACAATGCATGTGTGTGTGTTTGATGAATGAATGATTGATTGACTATGTGCATGTTTGATGAATGAATGAATGACCGTGTGAATGGGGCCGTATGCTGCAAAATCCAAGCTCCTCACAGGAGCTAGTTTTGGGGTGTGTGGGGTGATAGACACCAAGCCAGGGTTGGACTGGTCCTCACAATATGTCCCCAAAGCCTCCTGGGGACCATCCCGTCCTCATAGACAAATGCTGCTGGTAAATCATTGAGGCCACCAGGCAGCCGGGGACATTTGTGACTCAGCAGAGGGAGGTGACATTGTTTTTCTGCAGACAGTCTGTCCCCACGCTGCTAAAATGACCCTGTGACAATGGAGTTACGTCCCAGGGAATATTACTAGGGCAGGAAGAGTATGGGTAGTTTGCACATTTGCTGTAAAAAAATCCGCGTTAATTTAGTATTATTTTCTGGCTTACATAGAATGAATATATTGAGAAAAAATTATACCAATGGTAATTTGTTAACGTCAGGACCAGGGTATTTGAACACCCTTTTTACGTAATCACGGACTTCCTTTGGCTCCAACATCCGGTCATTCATTTATTAAGCACTTATTAATCACCGACTGCATACTGGTCACTACGTAGGAGCTGGACAGAAGTCCACGGGGCTGTCAGGTCAGCTTTCTGGTGAAAAGGGAGTCAAAGAGCAAACCATGAAAAATCTGGGTGTTGATGGTCCCGCAAAGGACCATGGGTAGAAGGTTTGGTTCCCAGCCAGGGTCTATTGAGAGGTGGTGGGGCCTTTAAGGGGCGGGGCCTAGGGGAAGGCTGTGAGGTCATTGGGGGCGTGGCCTTGGAGGGATGATTGATGGCATCGCTTACTGGGCCGCTGGGAGGTGGTGGAGCCTTCAGGGGGCGTGGCCTAGGGAGGAAGTGAAGTCATCGGGGGCGTGGCCTGGAGGGGTATATAAGGTGCTGCACCAGCGCGGGCTCTGTGATTCCGCCACCCTCTTTGCTCGGTGCGGATGTCCTTGTCCTAAATTGGTGTCGCTTTGTGGTTTTTTTTTTTTTTTTTTGTTCTCTTTTCTGGAGCCATTTCCTGCTCTCTTTCATGAAGCCTTATGAACCAAATGTAGAAAACACAGGCAAACCAAGTGTTTTCCTCCTTCTGTGTTCACGGACGGACTTTTTATTTGTGCCGACGTCGGGATTCGAACCCAGATCCCGGGTTCCACCAGCTGATCACGTGGTTTTAACCCGGAGCAACCCTCTTCCCCATTCGGGGCCCCGTGTAGGATTTTTCTTTAGGAACTCGGATTGCGGGGAATCTCCTAGCTATGGCAGAGTCTAAAAAAAAGTGATTTAAATGACAGCATTTTGCCCAAATCCCGGTTTCCTGTCCCTAAAACGAGAAACAGACACAGCTCGGCGACTGTGGGACCTGGAAAGATGGAGGATTTTTCTCCTTCACCAAAGAGAAAAAGCTGCAAAGATGGGAAGTGACAGAGACCAGACTAAATAAATAAATCGGACAGGAAAAAAAAAAAAAAAACAGAAATGGGGGAAAAAGCGGGTTTTGCAAATCATGTCAGTTATCTGGAGGGGGAAAAAATGTGGCAAGGGGTGGTTTTAGGGTCGAAAATATGCATTTAAAGTGACCACATTCCAGCCTGATTACCTAAAGGGAATAATTTTCTTTTTTCGATCAAATTCACCAAAAAAAAAGCAGACCCCCAACTTCCACGGGGTAGATTTTGGGGCCGGAGAGGTAACTGGCGGTCTGTCTGTGGGGTCGGTAGTCGGGGTCCTCCGGGTGCCTGTGGGGTTCGGACGCGTCTATGCGGCCTCTGCATCTGGAAGGGAATATTAGAAGGGGGAGAAAAAGGCCCGCGGTCACTTTTTTGTTCCTTTGCGTTTCTTTGCAGGTTCTTGGCAGCTGAGATTTTGTGCTATGTGACTGACTATTGGACGCCCTCCCCGGCCCTCCGCTTTTTCATGTCGTCTGGGACACTGGGCCCAGGCTGGCTTTGAACCCGCGTCTCCGAGGAGCTGGGATTGCAGGCGTCACCTCCCCGCCCCGTCCACCCGGTCAGTTTGGGGCCGGGCTCACCGCCGGTGTCGCGCAGGCAGGCCGCCCGGCGGCTGGACTTGAAGTAGGTGACGCCGGCCCCGACCAGGGCCACCACCACCACGGACACGATCGGTGACACGATCCTGGCCACAGGGCTGCCTGCGAGGCGGGAGAGGCCGGGGGACGCGGACGGACGGACAGACAGACGGGGGACACTGAGAAGTCACAGGGCCCGCCGCCTCCCCAGGACCCCAAAACCCTGGACCCCACGGCGGTCGCTACCTGAGGAGCCGTCGTAGCTGGCCGCGTCGTCACCATCTGGGGGACGGGGACACGGGGATGTCACCGACGGACGGACGCACGGACGGACACAGGTGACACACGGACACACAGACGGACAGACAGACAGATGAGCCACAGCCAGAACGATGGGAAATCCCTGGTGTGCCTGTGACTGGGTGAGAGAGACAGACGGACACACGGACGGACAGACGGACGGACAGACACGAGCAGACAGATAACAGACCAGACAGGTAGATGGACAGGCAGACGGATGGACTGAGGACGGACAGACAGATAACAGATGGACAGACGGACAGACAGATGGACGGATGGACAGAAGGACAGATAGATGATGGATCCACAGGCACACAGACAGATGTACAGACGGACAGATGGACGGATGAACAGACAGATGGACAGACGCACAGACGCACAGAAAGATGACGGACAGACATGCACAGACGGATGGACACACAGACGGACAGACTGCCGATGGGTGGACAGGCACACGGATGGACAGGCGGACAGATGACGGACACACGGATGGACGGACAGACAGGCACAGTCGGGGACCCAGCAGAGCTGACCACAGGGGCCAGGGGACCGGACGTGTCACCCCTGCCTGTCACCCCCGTGACCCCCCATGACCCCCAGGGCCACCGCCCGCACCGCGGGAGCCGAAGCGGGTTTGAGGGGCGTTAGTGGGGTGACCCGCGGGTCCCCGCGCAGGTCTGGGTCACAAGTGCCACCCCGAGGTGGCGGCGCAGGTGACACCTGGAATCCCAAATTTACAGACCTTTCTTCCTCATTGCCTGTCTGAAAAACCGTCACTCAGTCACTCAACAAACACCTAACCTGCCCCAGACTGAAGACGCTGAGGTTTGTGACACCAAATGGAGTCACGCTCGTCCTGCCGAGAAGCCCAGGTGTCACCTGGAGCCCGACGGGTGACGCGTGACAAGGATGACGTCACACGGCCATCAGCGTCCCCCAAAACCACAGCGCCGTGTGCTCGAGGCCAAGGCTGACCGGAAGGTGACAAAGTGACACTGTGCGGCCGCGTTGGCCGGGGACCTGAGCCAGTCAGGTGGTGACAACGTGTGACGTCAGCCGCACAACAGTGGAGTCACTGTCAAGCTGCTCAGCTGCACCGTGAATGAAAATTCTTTTAAGAGCTGACTTGGTGATTGACTGACTGACTGACTGTTCAGTTGAGAGACTGAATGACCGTTCAGTTGAGAGATTGTTGGTTGAGTGACTAACTGACTGTTCAGTTGAGTGACTGTGTAGTTGACTGACTGACCGACCATTCAATTGAGTGATTGACTGACTGTTCAGTTGAGTGACTGACTGACCGTTCAGTTGAGAGATTGTTGGTTGAGTGACTAACTGACTGTTCAGTTGAGTGACTGTGTAGTTGACTGACTGACTGACCATTCAATTGAGTGACTAACTGACTGTTCAGTTGAGTGACTGACGACTGTTCAGCCAGGTCTCCGGCTGCACTGTAGATGAAAGGTCAAGTTGAGAATTCTAGAAGATAGTTGAGCGACTAACTGATTGTTTTCACCCCCAGCTCCTGCGGTACCTGCAGACGCCAACCCCAGGTGTCCCCGCCTCCCCTGTCTTTGTCCCCAGCCTGTGACGCCCCCGTGCCTGTGACCCGCCCTCTGCAGGTCCCCGCGGCCCTGGGCGGCTGGTCACAGACCTGTGGGTGGCCTGGGCTTGGAGGGTTGGTGTCCATCGTCCTCGTCGTTAGAGTGACCTGGGGACAGAGGACAATGCATTAGGGACACAGCAGGTGGACGGTGGCCTTGGGAGATGTCATGTATATCTGCCTGTGACAATCACTTAGTCACTCAACTAACATCTCACTGCAGTGTGACTACAGATTGTTACCGCCTCTAAAAGAAAATCACTGAGTCACTCAACAAACACCTCAAATCCTGATGTTAAAAACTTCTCACTTAGTGTGACTATAGATGATAACTGCTGCTGAAAAGTCAGTGAGTCAGTCAACAAACACCTCAGCCCTCCTCAACAGCACCACCCTGTGGACCTTCTGTGACCCCTGGACCTTCCATGGCTTTCTGTGTCCAGCACAACTCCAGCCTCAGGCCTTTTGTCACAGCCGCCACGGACACACCAGATGGCCTTCCTCAACCCGCTTTGAGTACGTTTTATTAGTCAGTCAACTACGCCACAGTGAACGAATAAGGAAAAAAATCACCTGAGCATTTCAGAGGAGGCGACCGAAATCCAGGGACCGTGTATTGGGGGTCAATATCGATGTGATATTGATTTCATATCGATTTGATATCGATTTGATATTTACCTCCGCTGGTGTCGGAATTCCCAGGCTGCGGGTGCGGCTGTGGCTTCAGCCTTGGGTAGATATCTATTTTTTGGGGGAAAAAATGGTGATTGTGGAACCGGGGAGGCCAAAAAACACCGAAAATCAAAGGTATTGACACCTGCTGCCCCCAGCTGTCATACGGTCTGTAAGTCAGTCAACTAACATTTGCTGTCTATAAGTCAGTCACTAACACTTGCTGTCTATAAGTCGGTCAACTAACACTTGCTGTCTATAAGTCGGTCACTAACGCTGTCTATAAGTCGGTCAACTAACACTTGCTGTCTATAAGTCGGTCACTAACATTTGCTGTCTATAAGTCGGTCAACTAACACTTGCTGTCTATAAGTCGGTCAACTAACACTTGCTGTCTATAAGTCGGTCAACTAACATTTGCTGTCTATAAGTCGGTCAACTAACATTTGCTGTCTATAAGTCGGTCAACTAACGTTTGCCTTCATAACTCAAAGAATAAACTGTAAAAAAATCCCGGAAGAGGAAAGGCAAAGCTTTGAGGAAGCAGCTTTGGGGTTTGAAATGGGAATTCCCACTCACTCGCTCCACTGTCGGGGCGTCCAGGCTGGGGGGCATCAGGAAGTTTGGGGTACAGACCTGTCGGAAAATGACATGGCGGGGTCAGAAAATAAAATAAGCTTTTCACAGCCTGGCAGAAATGTCACAAAGTCACTCAACAATCACCCAAACCATAAGTCTAAACAGCATTCGTTAAGAGTGTGGCTATCAGTTATCCCTGCCTGGCTGAAAAGTCACTTAGTCACTCAACAAACACTTCCAATCCTAAACTCAGTTTTCTTTCATAGTGCAGATGTCATTGCCTGGCTGCAAAAAATCACTTAGTCACTCAACAAACACCACGAATTCTAAGCTTAAAAAGCTGTCACTTACGGTGGAGTCAGAGATTATCAGGACCTGGCTGAAAAGTCAGTTAGTCACTCAACTAACACCTGTAAGCAATCGTGCATAGCATGGGTTTAGATTGTCATTTCCTGGCTGAAACATCACTTAGTCAGTCAATTAACATCTCAAATCCTAAACTTCAGCTATCATTCATACTGCAGCTATCGATTATCATTGCCTGGCCGAGGAAATATCATTTAGTCACTCAACTAACACCTTGAATGCTAAATTTAAAGTCGTCATTCATAGTGCAGCCATGGGTGATGACTGAGGGCTTGAAAAGTCAGTTAGTCACTCAACTAACACCCCAACTCCAAAACTTACAGATATTCCATTTACAGTGCAATTAATCATAGCCTGGCTGAAAAAAATCACTTAGTCACTCAACTAACACTTCCAATGGTAAACTGAAGCAGTTTTCATGTACAGTGCAGCCATATATTTTCATTGCCTGGATGAAAGATCAGTTAGTCGATCAACACACATCTAAAATCCTGATCTTAAACAGTTTGCATTCATAGTGCAGCTCCAAATCCTCACGGCCTTGCTGAAAAAAAATCACTTAGTCACTCAACTATCACCTTGAGCCACTCAACTGTCATCTTGAATCCTAAACTTAAAGGGCCTTCATTCACAGCGCGGGTGTCATTGCCTAGCCGAAAAGTTCCTTTGTCACTCAACTAACACCGTCAATCCTACAATTAAAGAGCTTTTGTTCTTGCAGATTGTCATTGCGGGGCCACAAAGTCACTTAGTCAATCAATGAACGCCTCAAACACGAAACTGAATCAGCTTTCATTTACACTGTGGTCGTGGTTTATCCTAGCCTGGCAGAAAAATCACTTAGTCACTCAACTAACATCTCAAATCCTAAATTTAAAAACCTTTCATGTACTGAGCTGCTGTCGATTACCATTGACCGACCAAAAAATATCACTCAGTCACTCAATTAACACTTCAACAGCCAAAGTGAAAGCACTTTCCATGTCTTTTCACGAAGCCAGTGATTATAATTTTTATTACTTTTGCTGGCCTCAGACTGCAAGCCTCCTATGTCTGCCTCCCACTTGGCCTCACCACGCCCAGTGGCTATGGATTGTTATTATTGCCTTGCTGACAATCACAGAGTCAGTCAACAAACCCCTTGACTCCTGAACTTGAAGAGCGTATGCTACACATTATCATTGCCTGGCTGAAAACATATCAATAAGTCACTCAACTAACACCTCCAATCTGAAAATGAAAGAACTTGCGTTTACAGGGTGGGTGTAGATTATCATGGTCTGGCTGAAAAATCAGTTACTCAGTCAACAAACACCTCAAAACCTCAACTTAAAGAGATTTTATTCACAGTGAAACTATAGATTTGTATTGCCTGAGTGAAAAGAAATCTCTTAGTCACTCAGCAAACACGTGGAATCTCAAACACCTTTCATTCACTGTGCAGCTATACATGATCCTGGAGTGGTTGAAAGTCAGTTAGTCACTCAACTAACAACCCAAGTTCTAAAGTTAATAGGTTTCATTTATTGCGCAGCTAATCAGTGATTGGCTGAGAAAAATCACTAAGTCACTCAACTATCATCTCCACCCCTAATGCTGAAGACTCCATTTACATTGTGTCTATAGTTTATAACTGGTGGCAGAAAAGTCACTTAGTCAGTCAACAAACACGTGAAATCCTAAACTTGAGAGTTTTCATTTAGGGTGTGGCTAGAGATGACCATTGATTGAAAAATCCATTAGTCACTCAACGAACACCTCTAATCTAACCTTAAAGACTTTTGATTCACAATGTAATCACTGGTGGCTGAAAAAAATCAGTTAGTCACTCAACTAACTTGGGGGATTCTGAGTTTGACCTTTTATGTACAGTGCGGCTACAGATAGGTTGACTGGTTGAAAATATCACTTACTCACTCAACAAACACCTTGAATCCCAGACTTAAAGTTTCCACTCATAGTCCGGCTATCGAATGTCATTACCTGGCTGGAAATCACTTAGTCGGTCAACAAACACCTTTAATCCTAAATTAAATACCTTTCTTTCACAGTGCAGCCATAGTTGATCATTGAGTGCTTGAAAAATCAGTTAGTCACTCAACTAGCCCCTCGATTCCTAAATCTAAAGTGCCTTCATTTGCAGTGTGTCTATAAATGATCATTGACCGACTGAAAAATATCAATGAGTCACTCAACTAACACTTGAAATCCCAACGTTAAAGAGATTTCCTTTTTTCTAATAAAGCGAGTTATTATCATTTTTAATATTTTTGCTTTTTGCCCACGGCTGGCCTCGAACCGTGAGCCAATGGTTGCGCTCCATGACGTCATTATATATGTCAGGTGGCGATTTTTCCTTTTTGTGATCCTTTAGTACTTCAGGTGTTAGTTGAGTGACTCACTGCTTTTTTTGGCCAGTCAATGATAATCGATATGCACACTGTGCATGGAAATTGTTTAAATTTATTCTGTCAGGAGTTTGTTGACCGAATAAGTGATTTTCCTCAGGCAAGGATCACCAATAGCCACAGTGTGACTGGAAAGTGTTCAGTACTTTAGGTGTTTGTTGATTGACTCAATGACTATTTTCAGCCCGGTAGTGAAATCTTTAGCCACACTGTAAGTCACAGGATTTTCAGTTTAGGATCGGGGGTGTTTGTTAGTTGAATGACTCATTTTTTAGGCAGCGAATGACAGTCTGTATTGACACCATGAATGAAAGGTCTACAATTGTAGGATTTTAGGTGTTTGTTGAGTGACTAAGTGATTATTTTCAGGCGGGCAGTGATAATCTATAGCTGCATTGAGATTGACACCTCTAAATTAAGGACTGTAGGTGTTAGTTGAGTGACTAACTGATTTTCAACCAGTCAATGACAATCTATAGCCACGTAAATCAAACGCTTTGAAGTTTAGGATTGGAGGTGTTCGTTGACTGACTAAGTGTTTTTTTTCAGGTAGGCAACGGTAACGCGCAACCACCAAGTAAACGAAAGATCTTGACGTTCAGGCCTGGAGGTGTTAGTTGATTGACTAAGTGTTTTTACCACAAAAGATTGTCACCTCTTTATGGAGTCATTTGCCTGCCTTTATGGAAAATATGCCATTTTCTCTCCTTTGTAAATCTTGCCGCCCTCTTTTTTTGGTCTGATTTTTTAAATTGCGCGGCTGAGTTTTTTTCTGCCTTTTTAAAATCTCTAACGAATAGTCCTGCAACAAACATCCGCGGAGGTCAGAGAGTCAGTCAATGTTTCCTTTTTCAGAGAGCCACCAAGTCGGGGCGACCCCAGGAACCCCCCTCACCTGAGCCTGGCTTCTTGGTGGGCTCTGCGGACAGAGAGAGGAGAATTAATCGGGTTGTGCAATTAGTAGACGCCGATTACAAAATTACAAGGGAAAATTCGGCTTTGCCCCGGCCCGGCCGCTGGGGGCGCTGCTCAGCACCGCGGGAAATTCCGTGTTTGTTGATTGCATCTTCGTTTGTTGATTGAATATTGGTTTGTTGATTGAATGTCGGTTTTTATGACAGATCAAATTTGGGGGAAAATGGGGGAAAGAGTGAGTTTGTGGCGGGGAGACAGACGCGGCTGTGGGGAGAGGGGCTCAGAGTCAGCGGCGGGCGCTGCGCGGCTCCCGTAGGACCATGAGGCGCGAGGACGCAGGACAATGGTCTCTCTTCTCCGCTCATTTATTCAGTCAACAAACCCCGCCGAAGGGCAGTGCGACCTCACAGCCTGGGCGACACCGCGAGGTCGCCGCCCCATCCCACCCTAAAGGCACCGCAGAGCAGAGGCAAAGCTGAGAACAAAGAAGGGGGTCCCCAAGAAAAATGGGGGGGTCCCCAAGAAATGCGGCCACTTACGGGAGTCGTCCAGGGCGTCGGCCAAGTCAAAGTCCCCTTGTCCTGTTGGGACCAAAACCAGCATCAGGGACGTCGAACCCCAGAACCGAATCCTCTTCCCGGATGGGGGAAGCCGAGGCACCAATGGTCGGGGCGCGGAACACTATGCAGCCAGGAAGAAGGTGGTGGGCGGCAGAGATGATTGACAGGTGGCAGACGGACAAATCGATGAGGGGCAATCATGATGATGAGGGACAGGAATATCACTGAGCCACGAAGAGGAAGGAAGTGACCGCACTGGCGGGAAAGCAGGCGGAAGCGGAGTCCACCATGCTGACTGACTGAATACCTGACGGTCACAGCAATGGAGGGAGCGATGGGGGGGAAAGGAAACATTGGGGCCCGAACAAGGGGCGAGTCCACTGCCTGCGGCTGTCTATGACCTCGGCCATCGTGACACCCCCGGAAACGGGAATATTTCAGTTGTGCGGAAATGTGACATTGATTATTTACCGTCGCGTAGTCACACGACAAACCTCGTGCGATCGTGAAGTCATTCGCGACCGCAAAAAAGACTTTGCAAAGAAAGAAAAATTTACCGTCGCGCAGTCACACGACAAACCTTGTGCGGTCGTGAAGTCATTCAAAACTTCTAAAAAGTTTTTGCAAAAAATAAAGAGACAGACAGACAGAAAAAGCGGGTGTCCGGCCACCGTCCCAGGGCCACCCTTGGGGACACTGCGCCCCCAAGCTGAGTGATTGACAGCTCAGCCCCCCCCACCCCACCCCCTACAAGATGGCTCTTCACGCCTGAGCGGCGCCGGCAGGTGACAGGCGGGGCCCCATTGTCTCCTTGTGGGTTTTTCTCTGAGGCCTGACGGGTGGGGACGCATGGGGACAGGTGCTGCCGGGGACCCCAAAACCAGCTGGGGCTGCAGACACCAGGGACCCCAAAAGCTGCCCGTTCCCACTTTGTGCAAAGTTTACAATTGCCCCCCACCCCCACCCCGCCCCCGGAGTTTGCATTTAATATTCTTCCCGCGGTCGTGCATTCAGTCAACAAACGCCGTGACTTGGCTCGGGCGTGGAAACAGGAGAGGGGATTTGGGGGGGATTTGGGGAGGATTTGGGGTGGTCTCCGGGTTTGGGGTCCTCCCCGGCCAAGGCTGCAAGGAAGATGGTTCAAACACAGCCGGGACCACAGCTCTGCCAAGACCTGGGCTACAGAAACCAACCCCGCCCTATACTGGAAGCCGTGCGCCCACCACTTAGAACCCAAATACACGTAAAATCGCAAAATCCTATTAAGTCACCAACAACGACCCCCCAAGAAGCCCCAGGCTGTCCACATCCTCTGCAGGCGCCATTTTCGGCGAACGTTTGCAGAGTGACTAACAGATGGAAATTTCTGTGCTGCGCGCTGGCTTTCGGGGTGACCCTAAAACCTGCCTCATCCTTTAAAACTGCTATCATTAAACCCAGGGGAAGCCGGCAAGATAATTTTGGGGTCTCAATGACTTTTTTTCGGATCCAAACCCCGAATTCTAGTATTCACAAGCGATGTTTGCAGAGTGACTAACAGATGGAAATTTCTGTGCTGCGAGCTGGCTTTCGGGGTGACCCTAAAACCTGCCTCATCCTTTAAGTCTCCCATCAATGAAGCCAAGGGGAGCCGGGAAGATCGGTCTGTAGGGTCTGAACCCCAATTCCACCGCCCTCAGCCAGCTCGGGCCCTAATAAAAACCCCAATAACAGCCTGGCCCGAAAACCGGGCAGAACCAGAAAAACCGGTGTCGACGCCCGGGATCCGCCCGACACCTCGTGTCTCAAAAAAACCCTTGGGGTCCCAAACCCCACAGGGCCCGGGACGGGATTTGGGACCCAAATCAGAGAAACTGTAGGGCCGACCCAGCTCGGTTTTGGGGTCACGGCTGGGAACCCCCTCCTTAGGTCCCCATGACCCCAAAAGGGCTGCCAGGCCGGTCCGCACCCCACAGGTGACGGATTTAGGAGCCAGTCCCAGGACGGACCCTGTAAAGACCCCACAGGGGACCCCAAAACCCCAAATCGGGGGCCCTACCTTGGACCTGGGTCACCAGACACAGCAGGGCCACCCAGCCCCTCCACGGTCGCATGCTGGGCCCGGTCGGTGGGGTCCGCGGTTATGTGACCGGCTCTACGACCGCCTGCGGGATCGGCCACCGCCCCGCCTCCTGCTGAGGCACCGCCCACCCTTGGGCTGGGCCACAGGTGACGTCTCCAGCCGCCCCCGCAACACCCCAACACAGCGGGGACGGTGCTCACGTGACCCCAAGGTCCCCACCCCAAGAGGGCGGCAAAGGTCCCCAGAGACCCCATGCGAACACCTGTACACTTGGACAAAGGCGCAACGAATGACGCTTTAATAGTCAGTCACTTACCTCCATGGGGGGGGCAGAACCAGGAACCTGGACCCCGAGAGTTGTGCAGGGCCCAGAGGTGACATGTGACCTTGGTGTCTGTCACCTGACCTACGCTAGAACTGGCCCCGAGGCCCAGTTTTTGTTTCCCAAGGGTGCCATATTGAGTGAGCTCACACAGTCAATCAACAAACATCCCAAGCATGCCAGTGAAGAGTCCCAGATAGTTGTGCAGGGCGGGTAGATGACACCTGATCCTTCGTGACCTTCACCTGAGCGACGTTAGAGGTCACCCCAAGCCCAGGTAGGTCAACACCAGGTTTTCTGCTTCCCAAGGTTGCGGCATGGGATGAGCTCACACAGTCAATCAACAAACACCCCCATGCTTGCCAGGTCAGAGCCACACAGGGGGCAGGTGTGCAGTGACAGGAGAAAATGGTGTTCCCAGAGGAGACAGACACACGGACAGGGACACCAGACAGAGCTGGGGTGTTTACAGGATGTGGGGTTCACATATGGGATCTTGGGGTGCCCCGAGGGCTGTGAACGCTCTCGGGCTGCCCGTGTGGGATTCGAACCCACGTTTACGGACATCGGTGGCCTCTGGGTCCCCAAGCCGTCTACACCCCAAAGCCAGGTTGGAACCACGGACGCTAGGATTTTAGGTGATAGTTGCCTGAATAACTGATGGACTTTTTTTTTTTTAAGTCAGGCAATGATCATCTACAGCTTTGGCTTTGTGTCAAAATGATGATGATGATGATAAAAACAGTAACTTCACAAAAGAAAAGCTCGTTAAGCTCAGATTTTGAAATGTTTGTTGAGTGACTAAGTGATGTTTTCCAGCCGGGCAATAATGCATTTCTGCAGCATGAAGAAAAGGTCTTTAGAAAGTACACTGTTAGTTGAGTGACTAAGTGACTTTCAAGCCAGGCAATGAAGATTTATACCCAGACTACTTTTATGGTCACAGGTGTTAGTTGACTGACTAACTGATTTTTTTCCACTCGTGGTTTCAGTGCCATTTTTCGGGGGACACATGGGAACAATTTTGCGTATCTTTCAGAAGTCCGTGCGCGGCGTGCGACGTCACTCACTGGGGACACCTGGGGACAAGGCACCCGTTACCCAGGCAACCAGGTGACTGCCGCTGCCACTGGTCCTGCCACGGCCAGTTCCGGACACCTGGTCAACCTCAACACATGGCAGCCATGACAAGAGTCCGCCATGGCCGTGCCAGGGGACACAGGGCAGAGGTCGTTTGTTGAGTGAATCACAGAACTCGTGGTCCCCTCCTCATCAGGGGAAGGACCCGAGACCGTGGTCGGGGCAGGGAGGAGGGGGTCCCCGAGCTGTCACCCACAGACGGATGGACAGACAGACGGGTGGCAGCCAATCCACACCCGACCGCTCCGTCAGGGATTAGAACGGGGATTAGAACGAGGAACCCCACGGCGACTTTCGGGGTGGCTCCGCGCGTGTCCGTGAGTCCGTCCGGGGCCGGTGTCGCCTGTCCCCACGGTGCTGGGAACCAAATGGGGCCGGGGTCTTTCTTTGCACATGGTGTCCTACTTTTCTAAAAGTGTTTGCTGAACTGTGCAGAAAAGAGGGGGAAAAAACAGAGAGTCAGTCAACAAACTGTCGCCCAAAGCACTTCCTGGTGCCCTGTTCCCATGGAGTCCCAAGGAAAATCCCCTGGAAATGGCGTCTGATTGGGGTCAAGGACTCGAGGACCAAACCCGGGGCAAAAGGGCCACCCGAGGACCCGGGGCCGGACGGAAATGCTCCCGTTACCTGGCGGCTCGGCGTTGGCGTGGTTTTCCATTTGGATGTCACCATCTTCCGCTAAAAGCAAAAACAAGACACTGAGAGGCTCAGCCCGTGAACCCCAAAACCCGGCTGGATTCCCCAACGCTCAAGAGGTGACAAGTCAGAAATGTCCCTTAGGACTGACCGGGTGTTTGTGATTGACTGACTGACAGTCATTGATTGACTAACTGACAGTACATGCATGATTGACTGACTGACTGACTGGCATGCAGGATTCATTGACTAACACCGCATCCCAGACTGGTTGATGATTGACTAGTCCTGCATCCAAATCCCAAAGGTCAGATTTGAACCAGCATTTTCGGTCCCTCCCCGCGTGACGCGTGACACGAGGTGACAACACAGGACGTCAAAGGTTTTGCCAACGTTTTATTTCTGCTCGGCCGGGGAAGGGACGCAAGGGCCACAAGCTGGTGGGTGACACGGAGGAGCCGACGTCGCCGGGAAGGAGGTTTGTTGATGACTCTTGGACAACGTGGATTTTTGCAAAATTCATGCAGAGGACATGGGAGACGCTATGTGCACTTGGGGTCACGGTGCCGACCCCACAGATGGACAGACCGACCCAGAGGAGAACGGACACCCAGATGTGACGCACACCGTCCGCTGGGCCACGTTGGATCCTTTTCCCTAAAAAACCCACATCGCAGTGACTCAGAAGTCACCCAAGGCCGACATTGCACAAAAATGGGACAAAACTGGTCTCGAGCAAGAGACGGACAGACCTTCCCTGTCAGGCTCACAAACATCGGATAAACGAGGGTGACACGCGGCTTGGCGCCATCTTGAAATCCCATCTGGGGACGAGGCCTGCGTCCAGGATTGACTGACAAGGACAGAATGCACGATTGACTGACTGACAGTGCACCGATGATTGATCGACTAACAGAACACGCATAACTGAGGGGCGAGCACTGCATCCAGGACTGATTGACTAGGACAGGATCCATGGCTGATTGGCTAGGACAGAGTCCATGATGGATTTTCTAGGACGGAATCCATCTGCATCCACGGTTGACTGACTGACACCGTGTCCATGACTGACTCAGTAGGACAGAATCCAGGACTGATTGACTAGGCCTGCATCCATGATTGACTGACTAACGGTACATATGTGATGGACCGACTAACAGTGAATTTGTGAATGGTTGACTAGGACAGAGTCCAGGAAGAAATGACTAGGTCTGCGTCCATGATTGACTAACAGTATATTCATAATTGATTGAGTAACACTGCATTGGGGATTGATTGACTAGGACAGAGTGCACCATGGATTGACTAGGACAGAGTCCACGATGGATTGACTAGGACAGAGTCCGCCATGGATTGACTAGGACAGAGTTCACAATGGATTGACTAGGACAGAGTCCGCCATGGATTGACTAGAACAGAGTTCACAATGGATTGACTAGGACAGAGTCCACGATGGATTGACTAGGACAGAGTCCGCCATGGATTGACTAGGACAGAGTCCATGATTGGTTGACTAGGACAGAGTCCACCATGGATTGACTAGGACAGAGTCCGCCATGGATTGACTAGAACAGAGTTCACAATGGATTGACTAGGACAGAGTCCACGATGGATTGACTAGGACAGAGTCCGCCATGGATTGACTAGGACAGAGTCCATGACTGGTTGACTAGGACAGAGGCCATGATGGATTGACTAGGACAGAGTCCATGACTGGTTGACTAGGACAGAGTCCACCATGGATTGACCAGGACAGAGTCCACAATGGATTGACTAGGACAGAGTCCACCATGGATTGACTAGGACGGAGTCTGCCATGGATTGACTAGGACGGAGTCCATGACTGGTTGACTAGGACAGAGGCCACGATGGATTGACATTTCTGGATGCACAGAGACCGCACAGCCTGGATCCCGCACAAAACTGGCTTGCTGGATGAGCTCAGAACCCATCGGGCCTCCTTCCGAGACCACAGGGCCTGGTCCGAGAAGGCGACCGCCACGGGGAGACAACCAACCCCAGCCGCACGCGCAGGCCTAGACATCCTCAGGTCGCCCCACGACTTCCTTGCTGGGGTCCTAAATCTATCTGGAGAAACCGAGGCAGGTCACGGCTCGCGGGAAGAAGAGGGAGAAGCACATCACAAAATACCGTGGAATATGGCGGCCGCCCGCGCCTCTGCCTCGGGTCTGAGTCCGAAGCGACGCCGCCGTGGCCAGGCACCGCCGCGCACGCCTGTAATCCCAGCACTCGGGTCGCGAGCTCGAGGTCGGCCCTGGCCGCGCAGGGAATTAAATGACTGAAAAACAAAAAGCGTCTGCCTTGGCGCTGCGGTAGGATGTGGTCTAGAACGAGCCGGGGGTGGGGGGCACGCGGGAGAGCGAAACCCCGCCAGGGAGGGCGAGCGAGGGGACACGAGACACTCGAGTCACTCGGTGGCCGGTTGCCAGCGAGGCAAAGCCGGGATGGCGGGCGGGGGGGACGCGGGGGACGCCACGGGGCTGCTCCGCTCCACCCTAGGTCTTCGGGGCATCTATGGGGGGGTCGAGAGAGAGAGAGAGAGAGAGAGAGAGAGAGAGAGAGGGAGAGAGAGGGAGGAGGCTGCTCCATTATCCATCTTCCCAGAGGCTTCAGAACCCACCATGACCCAACCTCAGCAGCCCCGGCCGGACCCCGTGTCACCGTGACGTCTGTCACCGGCCACACAAAGCAAGACAGCAGGACGGACAGACAGACGGACACGCAGCTCAGCAGGCCCCAAGCGAACTGCAGTGGTGAGCTCGGTGCCCCTGAACAAACCCTAAAATGACCGGGGACACTGCGACCCACGGGACACCCAAGGTCACCGAGTCCACAGAGGTCACCGGGTCCCCCGCGGGCCACACGGACCCCAAATCCGAATCTGAACCAATACGGGGCAGAAGGAGGGGAAATCAGTCCCCCCACCCCCGAGTCCCTTTATCTGGAGCTGGACCACAGTGACTCCATGTTGGCCCCAGGGCCATCTTGACATCAACTCAGAAAATGACGAAAATCTCAATGTCACCTCGTCACTTCGGACCTCGGCCTGTCTCACTAGAAGGTCACGGGGTAGGACGATGGTTTTCCCAAATGACAGCGACCTCCCGCGAGGACAAAGCCACGAGGTACCCACGGTCCCCTCAGGAAACCTACAACTTCACGGTGACCCACTGAGGCCTCCGCGATCCAGAATGAGCACCGCTGGCTTCCAAAGTCCACTAAAATTCACCCAGAAAACCCTAAACGTGCGTGGAAATCCTAAACTCCAACGACAAGGAACTGGGGGAGGGGGGCCCGGAGCTGTGACCCTGGGAGTTCTCAAGGGGACGTCCTTCAAGAAGGGTCATGGATGACCCCAGGTCTAAAAGCCATCTGGTTATCTTTTCCGTGAAAATTGTCAGTCAATTACTTCTACGAGGCCTTTCCTCCCGAGGGGCCGCCCCACTCACCGGAGGGGCCGTCTGGGGGGTCACTGGGGTCCCCAGAAAACACGCCACATGCCAACAGTGCCTCATGCAAGAGCAGGACACACGTGAACCTAAGGTCAAGACGGTGGCACTGACCGACTCACAGACCTAACCTTGGCCCATGTGTGCACTCGAATCTGTGCTGTGACTATGGTGGTGGCCGTGGGGTCCCCCAAATCGTGCACGCCATTTGCCGTCCATTCCCCGACCTTTCTGGGTCACGGTTTGGTTCCATGAAGAACAGAACGGCTGGGGAGCCGCCATGATTGATTTGAATTCCATTGGATGGAAACCAAGATGGTGGCCACCGGGCCTTGGTCCTTGTCACAGTGATGGCAAATCACGAGGAACCAATGACAGAAACTAATCCTTCTTTCACGAGCACAGGCTCTCAGCCTTTTAGGGCACGGCCGTCCATCCTTCTCACAGGTCTCCCCAGTACCAATGAACCCCAAATCTATCAATGGAAACCTATACACCCCGGAGCGGTCAGCGACTTGCAGGCACAATTAATGACAGAGCGGCAGCTGTGAGCCCCAAGCTTACGAGGTCCCCAAGCGGAGTCGTGGTGGCTTTGGGGACCCCCAGTTGTGACATGCTTGCTTTGCCCCAACCCCACATCCCTTGTAGGACTTAGAGGTTCAACCACCATGTCCAGAAGGGTGACACAGGGACACAGACGCCTTACCGCTTTCTTTGAAGCAGAACTTCTTCTTCTGGTAGGCGATGAAGCTGGAAATGGCGCCAGCCACGGCGACCACGACGGCGCCAATGATGCCGGGGATCACACCTTGCGGGGTGGCTGTGGGGACAGACGCACGTGTCAGTATTGGGGACAGCGGGGTCACACGCGGATGGGTGGATGGATGGATGGATGGATGGGTGGATGGATGGATGGATGGATGGATGGATGGATGGATGGGTGGATGGATGGATGGGTGGATGGGTGGATGGATGGGTGGGTGGATGGGTGGATGGGTGGGTGGATGGATGGGTGGGTGGGTGGGTGGATAGATGGGTGGGTGGATGGGTGGATGGATGGGTGGGTGGATGGGTGGATGGGTGGATGGATGGGTGGATGGATGGATGGGTGGATGGGTGGATGGGTGGGTGGGTGGGTGGGTGGGTGGGTGGATGGATGGATGGGTGGGTGGGTGGGTGGATGGGTGGGTGGATGGGTGGATGGGTGGATGGGTGGATGGGTGGATGGATGGATGGGTGGGTGGATGGGTGGATGGGTGGATGGGTGGATGGATGGATGGGTGGGTGGATGGGTGGATGGGTGGATGGGTGGGTGGATGGGTGGATGGGTGGATGGGTGGATGGGTGGGTGGATGGATGGATGGGTGGGTGGGTGGGTGGATGGATGGGTGGGTGGATGGGTGGATGGATGGGTGGGTGGATGGGTGGATGGGTGGGTGGGTGGATGGATGGATGGGTGGGTGGATGGGTGGATGGGTGGATGGGTGGATGGGTGGATGGGTGGATGGATGGATGGGTGGGTGGATGGGTGGGTGGATGGGTGGATGGATGGGTGGATGGGTGGATGGGTGGATGGATGGGTGGGTGGATGGGGGGATGGATGGGTGGGTGGGTGGATGGATGGGTGGATGGATGGATGGGTGGATGGATGGATGGGTGGGTGGATGGGTGGATGGGTGGATGGGTGGATGGGTGGATGGATGGATGGGTGGGTGGATGGGTGGATGGGTGGATGGGTGGATGGGTGGATGGATGGATGGGTGGGTGGATGGGTGGATGGGTGGATGGGTGGATGGATGGATGGGTGGGTGGATGGGTGGATGGGTGGGTGGGTGGGTGGATGGGTGGGTGGATGGATGGATGGGTGGGTGGATGGGTGGATGGGTGGATGGGTGGATGGGTGGATGGATGGGTGGATGGGTGGATGGGTGGATGGGTGGATGGGTGGGTGGATGGGTGGATGGGTGGATGGGTGGATGGGTGGATGGGTGGGTGGATGGGTGGATGGGTGGGTGGGTGGATGGGTGGATGGGTGGGTGGATGGGTGGATGGGTGGATGGGTGGATGGGTGGATGGGTGGGTGGATGGGTGGATGGGTGGATGGGTGGGTGGATGGATGGATGGGTGGATGGATGGATGGGTGGGTGGGTGGGTGGATGGATGGGTGGGTGGATGGGTGGATGGATGGGTGGGTGGATGGGTGGATGGGTGGGTGGGTGGATGGATGGATGGGTGGGTGGATGGGTGGATGGGTGGATGGGTGGATGGGTGGATGGGTGGATGGATGGATGGGTGGGTGGATGGGTGGATGGGTGGATGGGTGGATGGGTGGATGGGTGGATGGGTGGATGGATGGATGGGTGGGTGGATGGGTGGATGGGTGGATGGGTGGATGGATGGATGGGTGGGTGGATGGGTGGATGGGTGGATGGGTGGGTGGGTGGATGGATGGGTGGATGGATGGGTGGATGGATGGATGGGTGGGTGGATGGGTGGATGGGTGGATGGGTGGATGGGTGGATGGGTGGATGGGTGGATGGATGGATGGGTGGGTGGATGGGTGGGTGGATGGGTGGATGGATGGGTGGATGGGTGGATGGGTGGATGGATGGGTGGGTGGATGGGGGGATGGATGGGTGGGTGGGTGGATGGATGGGTGGATGGGTGGATGGATGGGTGGATGGATGGATGGATGGGTGGATGGGTGGATGGATGGGTGGATGGATGGGTGGATGGTGGATGGGTGGATGGATGGGTGGGTGGATGGGGGGATGGATGGGTGGGTGGGTTTATATAGTATAATTTTCCAATATGATGATTAACTCAGTTGGTGGCACCTAATTTGTGAGTGACACATGCCGCTTGCCTGTGCAAGGACGGCCCAGTGCCACCATGTCGCCTGCCAGTACCTTTAGGTGAAGACACAATTCCTGTCGTCTAAGTTTGAAACACCACACCCACATCTGCATTCCAACACTATGGAGGTGACACGGAAACCAAGATGGAGGCTGCCGGTGTGCTGTACCTACCATCCTGGTCCTCATTCCTGGGACTTCTGCCACCTCCTCCATGACCATCTCCTGCAAGGCAACAAGACTGGTGACCCTTGGTGACATTGGGGGACAAAGTCCCTTCATGAACCATCATTAAGATTTCTTGATCCAATGGCCAGGCAATGGACGAGGCCATTTTCCCCACCAGTGTCCATGTGGTTGGGAGCTCGGCACCCAAAGGCTCAGGGATGACAAACTCCGTCCACAGTGTTGTGCTGCTGTGAACACATGGACTTTTGATGGTTGGGGTCAAAGGGGAGGAAGTGAGGCCATCGCTGTGCAGCCTTCAGTGGGATTGGGAGACCTCAGTGCTACAAAGAGGCTGCTTTCACCTGCACACAGCACTGTGGATTTCGTCCCTGTGTTGGTGACCCCGAAATGTGGGGCCACAGCCGTGACGGTGACCCCCACCCTGCACACCACCATATATGGTCAGGTTGATGACAGGGCTGGCCAGTTCATCACCTCTGTGACCCCACGAGGGCCATGGGGGTGTTCCCGTCCCAGATGGGGAAAAATGAGTGACTTTATCCATGGACAAGGTCACTGTGACCCCAGGATGGCTGGGAAGGGATTTAGGATCCCTGGGGTGACACTGTAAGTCATTTACAGGGGACCTTGAGGACAGGGCCTGTGGCAGAGGTTATAGGTAAATTCTGTGCCTTTTTCTGACAGAGAGAATTGTGGGATTTGGTCATTTGTGGGGTCCTGAAACCAGTGTCCCCCAGACAGGCAGCAAGGGACAATCCTCTCTCTGTATATATATATGCACACCTATGTGTATTCATAAAATTAAATTAAATCAAAAAGCCACGCAGCGCACCACAATACACATATTTACAAATCCGTGTCTGCATGGAAGTGACCCCGTAAAAAATCTGGTTTTCAATACGAAGACTCCCAGCGGGGCTGATTTCAGCTGCTCGCATGATCTGATTAGTTTTTGCCCCGTGGGGATTTGAACTCAGGACCGAGCGAGCCCCTGGCAGGTGGCCACCTGCGCTGGGCCCGGCACGCCACAGGTAAAGTCGGGCTGAGTCCGGGCTGCATAGTATTCCACTTTTTTTTTTTTTTTTTTTTTTTTTTGTAGGAATTGCACAAAACTTTACCTTGTCCACCGGCCGTGCCGTCCACCAGGTCCGAATCCGAGAATCCGCCTAGAGAAACGAGAACACTGGGGTCGTAGGGTTGTAGGGTTGAATGAGGCTGTGGGGTCAGAAGGAAAAACCCCATGGGAAGCACTGGACCTGGCCCGGCCGCCCACCCTCCCGGTACCGTCGAGGGAAACATAGATGGTCATGAAAAATGCACGGGTGCCAAAACCTGGAGTCCAGGACGCTCAACAGCCACCAGCCATAACCAAAGCTGGGGGGCGGGGGGCGTTCCCGATGGCGCCTCATTTTGTGCAGGTTTGCATTAAGTCCTCCCGGTCAAAGGGACAAAGGGAAAAGGGACACCCCAAAACGACCTTCCATAGCACATGTGCTCCCCCAGATTTGTGTCTGGGGTTTTGTGAACATGAAAAATGACCCCCAAAAGCTCGAGTGACCCCAAAGTCCCACCACCGCCCTCCTTACCGGCCGACCCGGGCTGCCTGGGGTCCGGCTGCGGCCTGGGCCTGGGCGGAGCCGGGTCTCCTGTGGAAAGGGACGGAAGACGTCACCACAGATCGATAATTGCGAGCCTACTTATCAATCCACCTGAGGAAGAAATGGGGCGCATCGGGCCCAACACCATAGACACGGGCCGGAAAATCCCATGGCCAGAGCCTATGCGAAATGGACAGGCGGTGGAGTGTACTATACACCCCCGAAAAAGCCTGGCCACGTCGTCTGCAGGACTGAGGGAAGTGGACGTAGTGAAAATCCATCACCAGCACATATGGAAATGTCACCCTGTGCCGCCAATGCCTCCTAACAAAAGCACAAGAAGGACGAAAATGAAACCCCAGTTTGCACACGGACGGTTATCTAATAGTCACTCAACAACCGCAGCTTGGCTTTTGTCATGGGGTGAGGTCACCCCAATAGGGGGCCCCCTGCCAGCCTCTTCCAGGACACACTGAGGTCCATGTCCAGCCCGGCTACAGGATTCACGGGGTCCTCGGCCCCAACGGAAGCCATTGGGGAACCTGGATGGAGAAATCCAAGATGGCGGCAGCTGTGTCTGAAACCAAGATGGCGTCCATGATCAAAATTCAGACCAGATGTAACTTTTCAGACCCTGTAACTTTTGGCACAAAGGACCCTCAGTGTTGACTGAATTACTGACATCTCACCCCAATCCCGATGCTCAAAGTGGGGTTCACCGGGGACCCTCGATACTCACTCTTCTGGATGTCCTGACCCCAATCTTTCTTTAGGAACAAATGTGTGTGTGCACAGAAGGCGAACGGGATTCTTACCATCGCTGGGCTTCTTGGGGATGTCTGTGGGTTTCTTGTCGTTGTCATCTAAAAAAAGAAAAGAGCTCATCCTGGACCCAGTGCATCGGGTCAGGCCGCCATATTGCAATATGGTGAAGTTCCAGAGACCCGAGGGGAATAGGGTCTTTTTCCAAAAGGTCTGTCACTCCGGGAGGGGACAATGGGACCCCATTTGGAAATAGGGTCTTTGCCGATGGAAGGATCCCATCCTGTAACCTGTTGTTCCTTTTTCGGGGCTGAATAGTATTCCCCCAGTATAGCCTGAACCTGAATCCTGTCCCCGGGACTTCACTGGGAAATAGGGTCTTTGCAGGCGGAGTTAAGGGTCGTTCCCGGGGCTGTGGACTCGTCCTAACGGCCCCATTACAGAAATGTCCTACGTGACAGAAAAGAAAATATCCCGACAACTCACCACCGAGGGCGTCAGATAAGTCAAAGCCACCATCTAAAGGGAGAAAGAAAAACAAGGAGGTTACGTCCAGGAAAAAAAACGCCGTTTTCTCCTCAGTCATCTCGTTCCGGGTTGTCGATCGACTTTTTTTCCCCTCACGGGTGGTGAGGAAATTACAACGGTGGAGCCGTCCTGGCGACTTTGAGTTTGCATTTATTCTCGAAAAGAGACGAAGAACACTTTCTAATAGAGACCAGAAAAAAAAAAATTAGGATTCAGAAACCCTGGGTCCTTAACCCTAAACTCACCGTGCTTCTCGTAAAATATTACACAACCCAGAAAAAGACTTTACTTTTGTGCGATCTCAGAAGACTGCAGAGATCTTTTTGTTATCTGATGCAATCCAGCTCTGAGCGAGGGCTGGGAGGCAAAATGCAGGGAATTTGGCCTCCCAAAATTTCCCAGCAGCCCCTGTGTCACCCATGACCTGCCTCAGTTTCCCCACCTTCCTAGACTCCCCTGAGCCATGATTCCATCGGTAAGTCAGTCGAGGATCCAAAGGCACAGTGCTGTGTGCTGCTGGGGAACATCAGTAAGTCAGTCAATGATCACCAGAATTAATCCAGAAATCTGTGTCAGGACCCTGCTGCTCCGCCCTGCCTCAGTTTCCCCGTTTTCCTTCACCCACACGTCTGTGTGTCCTCACCTTTTGCTCCCCAGTTGTGTAGAAAGTCCCTGTGACTGACACTCAGGTCAGTTTCCCACACTCCACCCCTTGCACACAGATTACAGGGTCAGGTGATGCCCTTAATCCATGCATACCCAGCTGCTCGATCCCTGATGGCCACCACCTGAGGGGAGGCATCAGTCAGTCAGTCAATGACCCCAAATGCACACTGCTGTGTGCTGAAACCCGGTGGGGAACATCAGTTAGTCAGTCAGTTACCCTGGCCACCAGGATTAATCCTGATATAATTCAGAAATCTCTGTGTCCTGGCCATCAGGTCAGAGGAGGTGCTGACAGCTCCCTGGGGTGGTGGCAGGGGACAGGGGACTTCTCAGCTCTCTGCAAAAAAACCCTTGACTTCACAGTCCCAAGGTTCCCACAGGGCCAGAAATATGGAAAAGACACAACCCAGGCTACACCCCGCTTGCACAGAGAGCTCGGGGCCTCAGCTTCTGTGTGCAGAGACGCCCCACCCCGAGCAGGAACCCCATAACCCCCGCCCCGCTGTGGTTTCCAGCGCCTACAGGAACCCCCAGATGTGCAGGGGTGGGGGGTGACTCATCAGGGTGAGGCTGGACGCCTCACGCCGTGACTGACTCACTCTCACGACTCCCTGCTGACTCAAACTGCTTTCCCTTCTCTTTGTCCGGGACTTAAAAAAAACAACAAAAACATCCCCAAGACCAACCGGGGTGTTTGGTCCTCAGAAAGTGTGGCTGCAACAGGCCAGATCTGCAAGCACCCCCAGAAAGAGCTCCCTGCAGACACAGCACCCAGGACGACTAGGCAGCAAGGAAAATTAGGCCGGCAGAAGGTATCTACCTCGCCTTTATTTACGGTTTATGTGATGGGTGCACGGACGGCTGGCCCTACAGGTGGGCGGGTGGAGTACTACTCAGCCAGGAAGAAGGAGTCTCAAGGAACACCCGAGCGGAAAGTGCTCAGTGACGCATTTTTCTATGTCACACTCTGGGCCAGCAGAACGGGGCAGGGGAACAAAAGCCAGACTGACGGACCTGCTCACGAGGTCCCCCGCCCAGCCCTGGGTAACCACAGCTCCATGTTGGGGACTTTGACATGGAGACTGGATCGGCAGGGGTGACAGAGGAAAAACTGAGGGCCTCAGTCCCTTTCCTGGATCAGGGCTCCACCCAGAAACAACCGTGACCTACACACCCCATGAGCGACACACCCCATAAAAACTCCATAACCGTCAGCAGCCGGCCACCCCCTGCCTCCCAGGTCCACATCCCACAAACCCCACAAACCCCACAAAAGGAGGCGGGCGTTAAAAAAAAAAAAACCCTAAAAGACCTGTTTGCACCTCAAAAAAGACAAGTGGGCCACTCAGCTACCCCCAAAGACCGGGCGCCCCAACTTTGCTGGGCGCGGGCCTAGGGCGTGGAGGCAGAACAGGGCTGTGGGACTTCTTTGTAGGATAACATGCGCCCCTAATGGCGGCCGCGGGCCCCAGATCAACAGCCGCCTTTGGGATGAGTCAGAAGGAAGGGAACCGGTCCAGAGCCCGGCCCGCCCGGCCCCCGCCCTGACTTTGGGTTTTTGTCTCAAGTTTACAAACAGAAGTCCACGGCCTCCCCAAAACCCAAACGCACAGGGCCTGGGAGAGGCCGAGCCTGCGCCACCCTCAGAACACGAATTTCCTGCGGGTGACACACCTGCGTCCTGCGCTGAGAGCCCAGGCCACCCTCACTCCGGGACGGAAAAAATGCAAAACATGGAGAAAACGCCCTACAGCTCCACACCCCGCAGGCCACTGTCACGTCAGAGCCGGAAAGGTGTCACCTGGGGGCTGCAGACACTTTTCCCGTAGGTCCTGGTGACGGTTGAGCCGCCCCCGGCCCCCGGCTTGAGCCCCAGCATTTCGCATTTCCCATCACGGCCGCCACGGCCCTGAGCCCGGCGACTTTTCCAAATTTAGGCCGGGGACCCGGGCGTGGCTCCGCGGGTGCGGGCAAACACGCATGTCTCCAGTGGGAGCCAGCTGGCGTGTGGCTTGGGGACAAGTGACAGTGAAGTCGTAAGGGTGGCGTGGGGTGCGGTGCAGAGGGGGGAGGGGAGCTCAAGGGGACCGAGGTGCGTGGGGACGGCCCGCGGGGAGTGGCCGAGCGTGGGAAGCCAACTCTCCCGCTGGACAGGACGCACTTGGGCACTTGGAAAGGGAACAATGACATCTCGCGCCTGGCGCGCAGCCCCAGTGGCCCCAGAAGACAGACAGAGGGAGCGGACCGACAGACTTTGGACTCCTCCTTCTGGGTGGTGGCCCGACGTGGAGCACAGCCCGGGGTCCCCAATGGGTCCCTAAGGCAAGTCGTGCGCCACCCTCCATTCCGGGGTCCCCTATGTGCTCCAAGGCCACCCCGTTAGCTGCATGCGTCCCGCCCCAGTTCGGGTTCAGGCTGGGGTCCCCGGAGCCCCCAAGTCCTGCACCCCAAGGCCACCGCTCAGCTCCAAGCGTCCCGCCCGATTGCACAACAGCCCGGGATCCCCAAGGCGCCCCAAGTTGAGCGCCCCCACCCCACCCTGGCCAGGGGTCCCCGGTGACCCCAAGCCCTGCGCCCCCAGGCTACCCATTACGTCCACGAGGTCCCCCATTGCCGGAGCCCAGCCCGGGGTCCCCAATGCGCACCCTCCCCAGTCTCGGGGTCCCCAGTGCACCTCAAAACCTTACCCGTTACCCGCGTGCGTCCCGCACAACATGGATCCCAGGCGGGGTTCCCAATGCACCCCCAAAAAGGCCATGCAACCCCCCCACCTGGCCCAGGGTCCCCCAATTCACCCCAAACCCCGCGCCCCAAGTCTTGCGCCCCCTCCCCAGCCTCGGGGTCCCCAGTGCACCCCCAAACCAGCCGTTACCCGCATGCGTCCCGTTCAAGCGGCTGCCCGATCCGATGCACGCCACTTCCCTCCCCACCCCCACCCCGGGGTCCCCGGATCCCAGGATCGCGCCCCTCCCCCACCCCGCACCCCGCACCCCTCGATCCCGCCATCCGCTCACCCTGGGCGAGAACCGCAGCGCCCAGCAGACCCAGCAGCAGCAGCAGCGCCAGCGCCACGACCGGCCGGCGCGACATGGTGCGCGTGCTGTGGCCGAGGGACCGACGAACGGGACTGCGGCGCCCAGGAGGGGGAGGGGCGGAGGGGGAGGGGCGGCGGCGACGCCCCGGGATGCGCCGGGCAGGGCGGGGCCGCCCGCCGAGAGGCACGGCGAGGGGAGGGGCCGGCTCCGCACCCAAGGCCACGCCCCGCGCTGACGACACGCCCAATAGCCACGCCCCTCCCTCCACTAACTACGCAGTGGCCGCCCCCGCCGGAAGACCGCACCTAGCTACGCCCCGCCCCTAGCAACAGGCCTGAGGCCCGCCTCGTAACCGCGCCCCTCCCAGCGGCAGCCTGCGCGCCCGTCTGAACTCCGCCCCTAACTACGCCACGCCCCTGACTACTGGCGCCCAGACCACGCCCCTTGCTGAAACCGCGCGCATTCCTACTCTCCCCGCCCCCTCCCCCGCACGCTCCTGCCCGCACCCGGGCCTTGTGTGCGTCCCGCGCCGCGCCCCCGCCCCCGTCAGCCCTTTCGCGACTGGACTGAGGGGCTTCTTCCGCTCCTGCCTAGACCTGGAGCCTATTTCTGCCAGCCCCTGACCACGCCCACCCCTGATACGTCACGCCCCTAGCCCCGCCCCGTCCTGACTCCGGACGCTCGGTGACGCCCCTTTCTTTAGCCCCGCCCATGACCACGCCCCCGGCCACTGCGTGCATTCCCTTCCCGCCAGCGAGCCCATTCCCTGATCACGCCCCCTGACATCACTCTCCCCTTCGCGCCATGGCCACGCCCCCTACCCACGCCCCTCTCTGATTTCCCGCCCCCGCCTTGCGACCCGCTCTGAGCCTGTCTCTGAATACGCCCCGTCCTCTTCTGCCCCTTGCCCCATCCCAGCCGTTTCGCGCCTTTGCCACCCTGAATGCCAAATCTGCGGGAGGCTCACGCCTAGGCCCCGCCCCGGCCACGCCCATCCCTACGTGTTCCCGCCCCTGACTACATCCACTCAAACCTGTGCTCCGCCACTGGCTCCGCCCACCCCTCGCTATGCCCCGCCCCCGAGCAAGCCACGCCCCTTCCTACATTCTTCCCAGCCTGCACTCTGGCCACTTCTGTTCCCGCCCCTGCTGGTGCCACGCCCATGACCACGCCCACGTGCTTTTATGTTCCGCCCTGGTCACGCCTTCTGACTACGCCCCGCCCCTGGCCACGCCCCGTCCCTCCCCTCGGAGGCTGGGAGCACGTGGAAGGCTGAGCCCTTGGACAAGGCGGGAACACTAAGGTGCCCAGGTCTGGGGTCCCTGCAGTTTACCAG